>NC_092058.1:32182891-32482891 GCF_039877785.1 Chaetodon trifascialis | reverse complement strand
AATTATTCATCAGCGTGTATCTATTAACTTAAGTCCATCCATCCATTTTCTTCCGCTTATCCGGGGTCGGGTTGTGGGGGGAGCAGTCTGAGCAGGGACACCCAGACTTCCCTCCCCCTGGACACTTCCTCCAGCTCTTTCGGGGGGATCCCAAGGCGTTCCCAGGCCAGCCGAGTGACATAGTCACCCCAGCGTGTGCTGGGTCTTCCCCCGGGCCTCCTCCCAGTGGGACATGCCTGGAACACCTCCCTAGGGAGGCGTCCAGGGGGCATCCAATAGAGATGCCCGAGCCACCTCAGCTGACTCCTCTTGATGTGGAGGAGCAGCGACTCTACTCTGAGCTCCTCCCAGGTGACAGAGCTCCTCACCCTATCTCTAAGGGAGCGCCCCGCCACCCTGCGGAGGAAACTCATTTCAGCTGCTTGTATCCGGGACCTCGTTCTTTCGGTCATGACCCAAAGTTCATGACCATAGGTGAGGGTAGGAACGTAGATTGACCGGTAAATCGAGAGCTTTGCCTTTCGGCTCAGCTCCTTCTTCACCACGACAGACCGGTACAGCGACCCCATTACTGCAGCCGCTGCACCGATCCGCCTGTCAATCTCACGTTCCATCCTTCCCTCACTCGTGAACAGGAACCCAAGATACTTAAAGTCCTCCACTTGAGGCAGGAACTCTCCCCCAACCTGAAGGGAGCAAGCCACCTTTTTCCGGTCAAGAACCATGGCCTCGGACTTGGAGGTGCTGACTCTCATCCCAGCTGCTTCACACTCGGCTGCAAACCGCCCCAGCGCATGCTGAAGGTCCTGGCTCGAGGTAGCCAACAAGACAACATCATCTGCGAAAAGCAGAGACGAAATCTGCCGGCCCCCGAACCGAACCCCCTCCGGCCCCTGGCTGCGCCTAGAAATTCTCTCCATAAAAATGATGAAGAGAACCGGTGACAAAGGGCAGCCCTGCCGGAGTCCAACATGCACCGGGAACAGGTCCGACTTACTACTGGCAATGCGGACCAAGCTCCTGCTCCGGTTGTACAGGGACTGTACAGCCCTCAACAGAGGGCCTCCAACCCCATACTCCCGGAGCACCTCCCACAGAATGACGCGAGGGACACGGTCGAATGCCTTCTCCAAGTCCACGAAGCACATGTGGACTGGTTGGGCAAACTCCCATGAACCCTCAAGCACCCTGTGGAGGGTATAGAGCTGGTCCAGTGTTCCACGGCCAGGACGAAAACCGCATTGTTCCTCCTGAATCCGAGGTTCGACTATCGGCCGGATTCTCCTCTCCAGTACCCTGGAATAGACTTTCCCAGGGAGGCTGAGGAGTGTGATCCTCCGATAGTTGGAACACACCCTCCGGTCCCCATTTTTAAAAAGAGGGACCACCACCCCAGTCTACCAGTCCAGAGGCATTGTCCCCGTCTGCCACGCGATGCTGCAGAGGCGTGTCAACCAAGACAGTCCTACAACATCCAGAGACTTGAGGTACTCAGGGCGGATCTCATCCACCCCCGGTGCTTTGCCACTGAGGAGCTTGCGAACTGCCTCAGTGACTTCAGCCCCGGTGATGAATGAATCGACCCCCAAGTCCCCAGTCTCTGCTTCCTCTACGGAGGACATGACAGAGGGATTGAGGAGATCCTCAAAGTATTCTTTCCACCGCCCGACAATATCCCCAGTCGAGGTCAACAGCTCCCCACCTCCACTGTAAACAGTGTTGACAGAAAGCTGCTTCCCCCTCCTGACGCACCGAACGGTTTGCCAGAAATTCCTCGAGGCCAACCGGTAGTCCTCCTCCATGGCCTCCTCGAACTCCTCCCAGACCCGAGTTTTTGCTTCTACAACTGCCCGAGCTGCCGCACGCTTGGCCTGCCGGTACCCATCAGCTGCCTCAGGAGTCCTATGAGCCAACCAGGCCCGATAGGACTCCTTCTTCAGCTTGACGGCATCCCTTACTTCCGATGTCCACCACCACCGGGTTCGGGGGTTGCCGCCACAACAGGCACCGCCGACGTTACGGCCACAGCTACGGACGGCTGCATCAACAATGGAAGTGGAGAACATGGTCCATTCGGACTCAATGTCTCCAACCTCCCTCGGGATCTGGTTGAAGCTCTCCCAGAGGTGGGAGTTGAAAACTTCCCTGACAGCGGGTTCCGCCAGACGTTCCCAACAGACCCTCACGGTACGTTTGGGTCTGCCAAGTCTGTCCCGCTTCTTCCCCTGCCAGCGAATCCAACTCACCACCAGGTGGTGATCAGTTGACAGCTCAGCCTCTCTCTTTACCTGAGTGTCCAAGACATACCGCCGAAGGTCAGATGATACGACTACAAAGTCGATCATTGACCTCCGGCCTAGGGTGTCCTGGTGCCACATGCACTGATGGACACCCTTATGCTTGAACATGGTGTTCGTTATGGACAAACTGTGACTAGCACAGAAATCCAATAACAGAACACCACTCGGGTTCAGATCGGGGAGGCCGTTCCTCCCAATCACACCCCTCCAGGTGTCACTGTCGCTGCCCACGTGAGCATTGAAGTCTCCCAGCAGAACAATGGAGTCCCCGGTTGGAGCACTTTCCAGTACCCCTCCCAGGGACTCCAAGAAGGCCGGGTACTCTACGCTACTGTTCGGCCCATAGGCCGAAACAATAGTGAGAGACCTATCCCCAACCCGAAGGCGCAGGGAAGCGACCCTCTTGCTCAGCGGGGAGAACTCCAACACATGGCGGCTGAGCTGGGGGGCTATAAGCAAGCCCACACGCACTCGCCGCCTCTCACCGCGGGCAACTCCAGAGTAGAAGAGAGTCCAGCCTCTCTCAAGGAGTTGGGTTCCAGAGCCCAGACTGTGCATGGAGGTGAGCCCGACTATCTCTAGCTGGTACCGCTCAACCTCCCGCACTAGCTCAGGCTCTTTCCCCCACAGTGAGGTGACATTCCATGTCCCCATCCTGGCGCACTTCTGTATGCCTCGGTTTACCAAAATACCAAGTGCACCGTGCGCCTGCCTGCGCTGCATGAAAATACCACTGTGCAGGGTGAAATATGAGCCCCATAGAGTCAATGTGTGCAGTAGTTGTGAGAAAATGACATGAGAACAGAGCGCTGATGCATCTTACCGCGAACAACTAGTTTAGCTGAAGCTGAGGCGCTATCCACCACAGTCTGAGCTGTGCATGTGTACATCCCTGCTTGACTCAGCTGAGCATTCACAATCAGTAGGTCACCAATGTTTTCCTTCTGAAAGGGAGGAGACAGAACAACAGAGAGAACAAAGCAATTGAGTCAAACACTGCAGCTGAACATTATACTACTAAACATAACTATGGTAGCTGAGGTGAATTACAGGAGCTTATTTTCAGCTAATAGCAGCATCCTATGACATCAACATTTATTAAACACTGAGACATAAAGGAGCAGGAATGGATAGCTCATTTGATTTAAGAGCTCATTACGTTTCACACTACCTGAGCCTTGTGCTCAAAGTTCAACTCCCTGTCCTCAAATGACCAAAGTTTCGTTAACATTTTGCATATAGTGGTGTGTGTGATCAATTTTATCTTCCTGTTCAGGAAAATGGGAAATCACTTGTCTTGTTTGGTAATGTCCCGCGTTGTCTAGAAGATAAATACAGGTGAAACCAGCCCCCTCGCAACCCCGAAAGGGATTGTCGGGTATAGAAAATGAATGAATGAATGAATGATGGAGTAAGACCAGTGGTGATAAGGGCAGCCTCAATCAGACTGTACTGTGTTTTGTTTGGACTTAGCAGGAAATCTAGAGCTGTTTACTACATGGAGCAACAACTCTTCACCACCAGAGCCTGAAGCTGAACTGAATCATCTGTGTCACAGAACAAATCAGTCGCTCTTTGTGCTTGAGCATGTTATAAAGCCATAGAAACAACCGTGATCCCATAACTTGGGTGGCTGATTACTGTGCTTCCTGAGCTATGAACTTTAAAAACAGTGCTTACATAATGGAATCAGCAGCAGACTGAGCTTACTTAGAATCAAAGACTAAAATGAAGTCAGTTAGAAGCAGCGCCTTTAAGCATCAGTCTGGTGATATAGTCCCAAAGTAACAATGAATATATCCTACTAACAAGTACTGTGCATATCTAAGGTTTGATTTATCTTATTCTTCTGTGCCATTTAGTTTGAAAAAATGGAAACATATATTGAAAATGATACTGTTTTTAAAGATTTATGTCTGCAGGAGGAACCAACCAACGGCCTTAAGACATTTACACTGAGGTGTTCTTCTGGTCTTTTAATGACACAATAAGAAAAACCATCCTTATCTTTATGCCACAGTTTTATGAGCTGTGATTGATAACTTAGCTTTAAGCAGTGACACCAAATCTTTGTACTAGACTGAACAAAACTTTCAAATCTAGAAAAATGTTTGCAGAGTTTGGTGGAAAAAGTAAAAGGTGAGTAGAAAAATAAAATCACAAGAAACCCACTGCTGATCCTCTTCAAGCCAGATAGAAAACCTTTGATCAAAGAAGGAGCAATGCTTTTGCAGTGTTTTCTGGAGAATTACTAAGACTAACAACACCTCAAAGCTCTGGTGGATTCAGCTAATGGTCAACCATGGTGTTATTTGTGGTTTGATGCTTTGAAGATTGGATGGAACTAATGAGAGTGCATTGCAGCACTATCAATGATGTCCCTCTTTCCCCTACACAGCCTCACAAAGCCACCAAATCATCCATCCATTTTTTTAACAAACACCCTGCAATGCTCAAAGATATACTGTGCAGGATGTTCCTACAAAACTGTACAAAAATGTATGGACTCATAAAAAAGTAAAGACTCACAGTCACCACTTATGATCCACTAGAGTGACAGTTGATATAATATGTGCAAGATACCTCATTACTCATTTTCCCGCAGGTAGTCAGGTAGACGATTATTGAGTTGCTGTTATGTAGGTTTGTGATTCTACAGTGGTACACTGGGCTATGTGTTCTGCCAGTGACAGGGGACGTACTTCTGGTGGCACTGAGCCGAGGCTAAGTTTGAATGTTGTTTGAATGTTGTTTTGTTCATATTTCATTATTCCTTGTTTATATTGTTTGGTTTGATATTTAATGTCCTTTTACTGATGCCCTCTATGTTTGCTATCCACTTTTTGCTGCCGTAATACCTGAAATTTCCCAAATGTGGGACTAATAAAGGTATATCTTATCTTATCTTATCTTATCTTATCTTATCTTATCTTATCTTATCTTATCTTATCTACAAACAGTAACCAACAGTTCCTGCATAGTACACCTTTCATCTCAGTGCAGTACCAATGTTTTGCAGGGTCTTCTACTGCCATGCATGCGTCACAGGACTCACCCCGTCTACCCGGTGGTACGGCCCAGCAGAGTCCTCCAAGTCCAGCAGAACCCCGTTGAGGGCCCAGGTAAAGGTCAGGTCCATGGTGGGATCGTGGGAGGCATGACACTGCAGCGTCACATTCTCCCCCTGATTAATGTCAGCGTTGGAAGGAGCCAGTGTGATCTTAGTGGCATCTGCATGGTTTGGGCAAAAAATGAAAGTTAGTGCCATGGCTGTGAATCGTCTTGACTCTACAAGAATTAAATGTCTTAGAGCATAAAAAGGAAGAAGAAAATCCTCAAAAATGAGAGAAAGCTGATGGTCCCGATAGGTGAGTGTAAACTACTGAGGGTGTTTTTCACACCCCACCCACAGACCTTTTGGCTTGTGAGGAAAAACATTATAATTTAGAATATTCAAAACAAAACCATTCCATTTAGTTGAGCAGGTTCCAGGTTCAAGGTATAGTGTATGCCGGCTCACTTGCATGACTCACTAGGACACATGATGGAAATGAGGCATCATTAATTTAATTTGTTTCACCATTGCTTTTTTTTTTTCTCAAAAAATGAATAATTTCTTTATATAGCGCATAATCAACTGACATTTATTGATTAAAATTCCTGAAGTTTTTTTTGAAACTGTGACTGCATCTTACACTCTTACAAATTATGTAGAAGTGACATACTTTCTAAATTACCTTTAACATAATTGTATTGCATTTTCTTTTTATTGATCTGACATTACAATTACAATTACAATTAGTCATTTGACAGACACTTTTATCCAAAGCAATGTACATATGAGAATTTCAAACATCACAAGCGAGGGTCTAGACAGGAGAGAACAACAGACAGTGCTACGAAGTAATGCAAAAAGTGCATTTAGTCGATCAAGAGTTTTTTTTATTCATTTATTTATTTATTTATTTATTTATTTATTTATTTTTTAATGAAACGAGGTGTTCAGGGCAGCACGGTGGAGCAAGCAGGTAGTGTGCGTGCCTCACAGCAAGAAGGTTGCCGGTTCGATCCCCGGACGGGGCCTTTCTGTGTGAAGTTTGCATGTTCTTCCCGTGCATGCGTGGGTTCTCCCCAGGTACTCCAGCTTCCTCCCACAGACCAAAAACATGCTCATTAGGTTGATTGGTGACTCTAAATTGCCCCTAGGTGTGAGTGTGAGTGTGAATGGTTGTCTGTCTTTGCATGTTGCCCTGCAATCGGCTGGTTTCGGGTGTACCCTGTACCGCCCGTTGAAGCTGGGATAGGCTCCAGCCCCCCCCCCCCCCCCCCCAACCCCAAAAGGGATAGGCGGTATAGAAAATGGATGGATGGATGGAAGGTGTTCAGTAAAGAGCTTGGTCTTAGTCTTTTTCTAAAGATTGAGAGGGACAATGGAGAACAAATGGAGTTTGGTAACTCTTTGGTAACTTGGTTCCGTCACCGGGGGACCACAGAGGAAAAGAATCTAGATGCACCATTCCTGGGCACAGCGTAGTGAGCAGGAGGGAGCATAAACCTAAATGAGGGAGTTCAGGTAGGTCGGAGTAGTTTTGGTGGCAATTTTGTAGGCAAGCATCAAGGACTTATACTTGATGTGGGCAGCAAATGGAAGCCAGTGGAGGGATATGAACAGTGGAATGACATGAGGTCGTTTGGCCTGCTGCGTTCTGTATCATCTGCAAAGGTTTTAACGAGCATGCTGGGTGCCCTGCCAGTAAGGAATTACAATAGTCAAGGCGCGATAGTACCAGCGCTTATACTAGGAGTTGTGTTGAATGCTTAGACAGGTAGGGTCTGATCTTCCTGATGTTGTACAGGGCAAATCGGCATGACCGAGCAACAGAGGCCACATGCTCTTTAAAAGTTAGTTGGTCATCAGTCATGATATCAAAGTTTCTGGCAGATTTTGCAGGAGTCAGCTGGATACTGATCTGTTGTTGTATAGAGGGACCGGCTGGGATGAAAGGAGCTCAGGTTTGACAGGTTAAGCTGAAGGTGACACTCCTTCATTCATGCTGAGATATCAGTGAGGCATGCCGATATCCGTGCCAAGATTGTGGGATTGTCTGGTGGGAACGAAAGGAGGAGCTGGGTATCATCAGCATATGACCGGTATGAGAAGCCATGTGAGCAGATGACTGCACCAAGTGCGGTGGTGTATATTGAGAAGAGAAGGGGTCCAAGCACTGACCCTTGAGGTACCCCTGTGGACAAGCAGCATATTCACCGATGGACTGTCTCTGCAATAAGCTAAGCTTTGTTATATAAACATAGAAAAAACAAAGAACACAAAAAATAAATTGATGTAGCATCTGTGATGTGACCCTTACAATTCTGAAGGTACCTTTAAAGTCTAGATTTAGATTCTACACTTGCCTCCATTGTGAAGTCAGAAAATCCAACTTTGCTCAAAGTTGAGAAAGCCTAAGTAGCTAAGGAGCAGCCACAGCTGACTGGGACGTTACAAGATTTAGTTTGTTGCTTTGCTTTGTTGTAGTTATCAGATCATAAGGTTTCAGTGTGTGTGTGTGTGTGTGTGTGTGTGTGTGTGTGTGTGTGTGTGTGTGTGTGTGTGTGTGTGTACCTCTGACAGACAGGTGTCCAGTGCTGTTGGCTTTTCCCAAGTAGTTTTCAGCAAAGCAGGTGTATTTCCCTTCGTCTGCCCTGCTGATGTTGTGGATCCACAAGATTCCATCTGGTGTAACTGTGACTCTAAGGGGACATGAGCATATAGAGGGTAAAGAGTGCCCATAGCTTGATGACTATAGTACTGCTATTCAACTCAACACAAATATGGGGATGGAGAAGATATTGGGGACAACTCCTAGGTGGTCCGATACAGCATCGAAAAACTGGAGCTTAAAATACTATCATGAAACATGGACATTAAATGCATGAAGATTTGTGGAAGTGCTGTATTGGATTGTCTTGTATTATATAGGTATTCCTGCTATTGTGTCCACCTTCTGTTTGTCAGCTCTCTTTATGTGTTGCAGCTGTGATAAAGTGTTATGAATTTGTGTCTGAAAGATGAAAGTTACTAATTCACTTTCCCAGCCAATGTTCCCAGCTGCTCAGCTAGTTTCAGCCTTAAGCTCACTGCTTCACCACTCAGACTGCTGCTGTACAAGTCATCAGTTTAGCTTTAACTCTCTTAGTTTCGCTGTTTTAACCATCATCCCCATCATTGTACTCTACAACCTAACTGATAAGATCAGATGACGTGGTGAAGCTGTGTGAAAAGAAACCATGTAGGTGATCAGAGCAAATCAACCACAATTTTGGAGTCAGTTCTGTGGAAATAAAAAAAAGAAGTCAAACATTTAAGTTATTGTTTTAAGTTATTTTTTTTTTTTAGAGCTACTTAACCAGTCACCTTTGACGTGTAGTGCTAGACTCAGTTGTGCTGTACTCAGTAACATTTAAATTAGGATGAAAATGCAGCATATGTGCAGTTCAAGTTTGGTATAAATGCTCTGACCTGAGTATGCAGAGAGAGAAAGTGGAGAGAATTTACAGGAGATTAGAATCTGCATCTACAGGCGGATGCCTGAAAAGGAGGTTGGGCTGATTAATAGCTGTATGAAACCAGACACAGTGTAATAATATGATGTTGCATGCAGTGAGAAGGGTAGCAGAGCAGAAGAGTGGCTGTTTACATATCACGCCTTGGATACACATGCCAGACGGTGGACAAAGTTCACCAACATGACAAGGGGCACCGAAGCTGTTCTGGAGGCTCTTGGAACAATGTCTTACTAACACTTTATGTTGGGTTTTCCTTTCATTTGTCAGCCATTCATAGCAGTACAACTTGCTTACTACCTGATCTAGCTGGCAGGCTTTCTGTGCACACATGCCATTTCACAGTGCAGTGCTCAGTTAGAATGCAGCTTTGTTTGTTATTTTTAGTCTGACTGCCAAATAATTGGCTTAGATATTTGGGCCTGGTCTGTTACATTTCATTTCATTTCATTTCATTTCATTTCATTTCATTTCATTTCATTTCAATTCAATTCAATTCAATTCAATTCAATTCAATTCAATTCAATTCAATTCAATTCAATTCAATTCAATTCAATTCAATTCAATTCAATTTGTATAGCGCCAAATCACAACAGAAGATGTCTCAGGACACTTTCCATATAGAGCTGGTACAGACCAAGCTCTTTTCAGCAATGACTTTGTAGTGTAAATTTTCAGAAGAGCTCTGAATGATAGACTACAAGTCTGTTTGGCTGCACACACAGTTTCCTGTACTTAGCGAGTACAGTTGATGATGAAGAGACTATCTGGCCTCCTAAATATTAAGCAGAGCTGATCGCATATTGATCACATATTGCATATTCAGTCCTAACTTTAAACAGTGGAAATATGTATTATAAATGCTTAATAATGACAGAGCAGCTACTCATCTTAGCTCAGTGGTGTGTAGCTTTAAACAGCAAACAGTTAACACCCACTATGCTGCTGAGCACAGAAAGACTGAATGTGACTGATGTGTTTGGACTAAAGGAGGATGGAATGGCACACTAGTCAATTTGACACTGTCACTCACACAGACTGATGATTGAAAGTAAATGGGTAACTGAGTAATTGCCTCTTAGTTCATCAGATATTTTGAACAAGTAGTGTAATCCTCACCTTTTTGAGAAGATCTTAAACAACTGACATTTAGCAGAAAGTGCTGAGATTACAGACAATGCTGAATTCACACAGAAGTCAACATAATATGAGGTGGACAAAGGAATGTAAAAACCTCTTGAATGTGAGACTTACTTTAACTCTCATATTTCCCATCCAATTTGTGCTTTGCCTAAACTTTGGAGTCTGTTCCTTTGAATCAATATGACACATATAAACACTGAGGTGGTTACAGGCTTTCCTGTAGCTGTGGCAGAATCTGATGCAATCAACAGTAATAAATCCTTCAATACATACACATGACACTGTGGGAAGTTGCTTTTGATCTCACCTCCAAGTAATAAGCATCTTGGCTTTTTATAAATCTTTCAACAGTTGACATAAGTTAAAAGTTAAAAGTAAAAGCTACATTTCCCAGGTTGTGCAGAAACTGAGAGCTTGCTCACCCTGCAGATGATGACATTTATTCTAGCATCGTTTGTTTATCTTCTTAATCTGAAATTGCAAGAGTGGGCAGGTGCGATTTTTATTGCTTGCCTGGGAACATCATGAGACAAGCAATGAACCCCTCTACCAGGAGGATGCAAAGTGCCTACTACTATCACGTAAATAACAGACACAGGTGACAAACAGTAATCTGTAACTCAGACAGAAACTTTCTCATTATAGTTTAATCACTGGTACCTGAAACAGTGAATGTGTGTGTATGTGTCTAGGTCATAATGATGACTTGTGCCTTCCCACCTGAGCTGAAGCTTGATTTGTATTAAGGAAGTGGTGTAAACTGTATGAATTGTTTATGAGACTATACCTACAAAGACTATTTCTTGCAACACTGCCTTTTTATTTGTACAGTGCATGAATTCAGACATGTTGGATTTTGGTCGTGGATTACAAAAATGGTATAGTACAATCGCAGATTAGAAGTAAATCGATGCAGTAGAAGCGTGAACTTGGTTTGTCTAGTAGAGATGTTTAAAGTCAATGTGCAGGATCAGTAGCTTGGCTGAGTTTTGTTCATTCCCTTCATTCCCTGTGCATTAGAATTATTGAACTGCACCAGCTCCACCTCTGAGTCTGCGTTTGGGTCTTACTCCTTGTTTTCCTGTACCCTGCATACAAAAGTGTAACAAAATATTTTCTTTCCTCTGAATTACTTCATTTTGGTTAGAATATCAAACATAGTTGACTTAAATTTGCCTGGTTCTCACTCAGAAGGCAGTTCTCCATTCTTCAGTTGCACAAATAACCCTCTCACCAAGCTCCTCAAGCTTCACTGTCACTCTCTTAGAGTTTGATATTGGAACATTAATTGAAAACAGCAATCAAAAATGTATGTCATAGGTGCTCGGTTATACTGACTGGTTACCAAAAGTCAATCCAAGCCTTCCAGCCGACCAGAATCCTCTATCGTCATGGTACAATTTTGTTTCAAAACAACTTGATCAGGCCATCCTCACAACGGGCATCCAGCCACAGAGATACTTGGCCTCATCCTACAGTATGTGATATACTGTGGAGCAGTCTGCATCCACAACTCCCTGTATGTGTATCCAGACATGCTTTTTATTTCATGCTGTATGTTACACTGTGCCTTAATTGTTGCTCTATTTCATTTATATTTATATTGTGTGTTCAATTTTTGCTTTGCAGAACAAGGAGTATCTGCACTCTGAAATCACTGCTCCCTTTCATTTTAGTGGAGATGTATCACCCAACTACGTACTTTCCTTGGGCAAATTCCCACAGGAAGGGAATGAGGGTAATAAATGTGGCAAAATGACCTGATCTGCAGAAATTGCATAACATTTTGTATGACAATCAAGTTGACTTAGTGCTACCTGCTGCTGTTAGTGAGCAGCTCCGTCCCACGGCTCCAGAACAGGCTGGGCTTTGGGGCAGCTCGAGGGCGACACTCGATCATGACCTGCCCGCCTCTTGCTGCTGGGATCAGTTTCTTTACTGGATTCAACCTGAAGTCTGGAGCTTGAACTGGAAGAACAGGAGGCAAGAAGGCGTCAGAATAACAGCACTGAGGGTAGAAAACGGGGTGGTTGATGGATAAGATGGACAGGGGAGGACAGAGAGGGTAGAGAATGGAGAAAGTTAAAGTATGGGAGATGGAGGAGATGGAGTGGTACAGTATTAATTTCTATTAACTCTTAATTTACATAAATGATATAGCTATAAAATCAGACTTTCATTGTAAATGTAATTTTGGAAATCAAAAATACATCTATTCAAAGTGAAAAACATTCTTAAGTGACAGTATGTTAAATCTTGGTTCATATAAGGGAAAAATTAAGACATCTACCTTGGACTCTGAGCTCAGCAGTAGAGTAGATGGTGCCATGTTTGTTCTCAGCCACACACTGGTACATCCCAGAGTCCTCCAGGGCCAGGTTACTGATCTTAAGACGAGGCCCGTTCACCTCTACCCGATCCTGTGTGGGGGGGATCAGTCAGAGGGAAAGGTAATGTGGAAGATGTTAAACCCAGCATACGTGTATAAAGTACGTCTGCAGTGGTGTATGGGAAATGTCACACTGCATTTGACTGAAGCTTCACACTGCTGTTGCAAACAAGAAATAATTTGTGTGTAATCACTCACTACATTTATAGCCAAATTTAATACATTATGGTGCGCAGAATTGTGTGGTATGATACAAGGCTCAGCAACTGAGCAACTTTGAGATGTTTTTCAGCAGCGTGTAAACCCTATTTTCGACTCCGCCGCCAGCACAGTGGTATTTTCGTGCAGCGCAGGCAGGCACACGGCGCACTTGGTATTTTGGTAAACCGAGGTGTACAGAGGTGCACCAGGATGGGCGTTGCGGTGCAGTAGGGGGGAGGTGTTGGCATAATGAGCTGGCGGATTTGGATTTTCGTTCTTTTTGGTCTGCGCTGGCGGTGCAAAAGTGCGCTGAAAGCTCACCACCCCAGACCTGGTCAACTCTGTGCACCAGCGGCGCACCACCGGGTAAGTGGATTTTCCTAAACCGGCAGAGTCGTGCACTCACGTCACCAATACCTCACAGGCAGGTTTCCACAGTGTCTGGCATTTCACTGCGATCAATATTTAGCAACAGCCACGACTGAATGCAACTATCTGAGTCAGCACATACAGTCTGACATAAATTTATATATTTTGATCTGTATCTCATCTGACCACATCGCAAGCGCATTCCGCACACGTAATGGTCACTCACCCTGATCGAATGTACAATGGTGAAACAGGGATGCAAACGAATCAATTAACGTTGCTGTGCCAACCAGAAACAGCCGTGGCATCCATCCATCCATCCATTTTCTATGCCGCTTATCCCTTTCGGGGTTGCGGGGGGGGCGGAGCCTATCTCGGCTGTCAACGGGCGGGAGGCGGGTTACACCCAGGACCGGTCGCTAGCTTATCACAGGGCACATACACACAACCATTCACACTCACACTCACACCTAGGGGCAATTTTAGAGTCACCAATTAACCTAATGAGCATGTTTTTGGTCTGTGGGAGGAAGCCGGAGTGCCCGGAGAGAACCCCTTGAACCACCGTGCAGCCGTGGCATCCTACAGAGCATATATATATATATATACTGCATCCATCTCAGAGCACTCGAGAGACAGAGAGAAACAGACACATGGAAAAAACATAAGCGATTGTTAACTTACAGTATATTGTTGTGCTGCTCTAATATATTTAGTTAGCCTTATACCAGACTGTATAAGAAGATACCTTTTATTGTGAAGTGTAAGGAAGTGGGAACATTTTTATTTTGGAGGAACAGAATGTTGTGAAGGTTCACTACAGGTGGTGTGTGACCGGCGAAAGTTCGCTAATAAAGGAGTTGTTGAGCAACAGTGAAAGTTTGTATTCTTATGGAGTAACATTGGTAGCAGAGGATGGTTAGCAACTACAGAGTGCCCCCGGGCTTTGACGAAGGAAAGCCGTATGAAAGCTGGAAGAATGAAGTTGCTATTTGGACCAGAGTCACGGAGCTCGACAAAGATAAGCAAGCGCTCGCAGTCATTTTGGCGCTGTCCGAGAGAGCGAGGGAAACAGGGATGGAAATACCAGCAGATGACTTAAATAAAGATACCGGTATGGACACTTTACTCGCCAAACTTGACAACTTGTTTCTTAAAGAAGAAAAAGACCGAGCATATGACGCTTATTCAAGCTTCGACCGGTTAACGAGAGATGGCAGTGTATCTATTGCGGACTACATCATAGACTTTGAACAGCGTTACTCTCGGATGCGCAAGTACAAGATGGAACTTCCTGATGCTGTTTTGGCTTTTAAACTGTTGGATACTGCATGTTTGGACACAAAAGACCGACAGTTAGCTCTCACAGCGTGCACAGATCTTACTTTTGCATCTATGAAGTCAGCACTGAAGAGGATATTTGGAGGAAATCCGGCCGCTGCATCCGGCATGGGAATTAATCAACAAACGGCATATATCACAAAGCAGAGAAGGCAGAGAGGCAAGTCATGGCCACAAAAGGATCAACAGAGAACACCGGTGCCGGGCACAAACCCACTGGACAGGTATGGCCGGAGATCAAAGTGTGCAGTGTGTCAGTCCACATTTCACTGGGCCAAGGACTGTCCACACAAAAGCGAGCAAGTCAAGTTTACTGAAGACAGTGCAAATGATCAAGTTGAGGAGTGTAATGTCACTCTGTACACAAAAGAGTCACCCACTGTATCAGAAATCTTTGTGACAGAGTGTTTTGGTTCAGCTGTTATTGACACTGCATGCACACGGACTGTGTGTGGACAACAGTGGCTGGATAGCTACATCTCTGAGCTAAGTGAGAAAGAATTAAATGAGGTAAAGAAAACAGAAACACACAGTCACAGACCCTTCAGGTTTTGAGATGGAAAAGTGATACATTCCACCAAAAAATTGAAAATTCCTGCAAAAATAGGAGAGACTGAATGTCACAGTGAAACTGATGTTGTCCCAGCCGACATTCCATTGCTTTTAAGTAAAGCCTCAATGAAAAGAGCAGGGACAGTACTAGATATGAAAAATGACAGAGCAGTGATGTTCAACAAACCTGTGAAACTTGACTTTACAAGCTCTGGCCACTACTGTGTGAACATTGTTAACTACAAAGACAAGAGAGTACAATGTGATGAACAGGTGTTGACAACTACAGGAAATGACACTTCATCAGAAAAGAAAGATGAGCATGAGAAAATGAACTGTGATGATGAAATCCTAACGATCTCAGAGCAAATGAACTCAGCGACAAAACAAAAAACCTTGCTGAAACTGCACAAACAGTTTGGTCATGCCTCTGCTGACAGGCTACAGCGGCTGTTAAAGAGCTCAGGAAACAATGATACAGACTGCCACAATATCCTGCAAAAAATTGTAAGTGAATGTGAAGTATGTCAAAGACACAGTAAGACTGCACCTAAGCCTGCTGTCGGCCTACCATTGGCATCAGAGTACAATGAGACCGTGGCTGTAGATCTGCATGAACTTAAGAGTAGGCTTAAAACTTTCCTTTTTGATAAAGCTTATAGTTAGGGCTGGCTCAGGCTTGTCCTGGACCAGCCCCTAGTTATGCTGCTGTAGGATTAGACTGTCGTGGGACATCCAAAGATACACCGAGCTCCTCTGTCCTACTGTCCCTCTCCATCCGCACGCTCTCATGTCCTACCACGGCGTGTTACTAACTTAGCTCCTTCCCCGGAGTCTCTGTGCTTTGTCGTCTTGCAGGTTCCCATGGACAGTGGCTGAATCTGGATTGTGGATTTCAGCTGCGTCTCCTGCCTTGGCCCTGCCTGACATCCACTGCAACTGCTACTGCTGTTATTACATCCACTGTCACTGTTACTGTGATTGCATGTCTGTCTGTCTGTCTGTCTGTCTGTCTGTCTGTCTGTCTGTCTGTCTGTCTGTCTGTCTGTCTCACTCTCCCTCTCTTGCTCTTCCTCTCTCACCCAACCGGCCGAGGCAGATGGCCGCCCACCCAGAGTCTGGTTCTGCTCGAGGTTTCTGCCTGTTAAAAGGAAGTTTTTCCTCGCCACTGTCGCCAAGTGCTTGCTCATGGGGGAATTGTTGGTTTCTTTGTAGATAAAAGAGCTTGGTCTGTACCAGCTCTATATGGAAAGTGTCCTGAGACAACTTCTGTTGTGATTTGGCGCTATACAAATAAAATTGAATTGAATTGAATTGAATTGAATGAACTTGTGCCAGGTGTGTGGTACCTCCACATTATTGATCAGTTCACACGGTTTAGTGCAGGCAGCATTCTGACTACAAAGAAGTCTTCTGAAATAGTGAAACACTTTGTTCATGACTGGATAAGTGTGCACAGCCCACCTCAGAAGCTGTTTAGTGACAATGGAGGAGAGTTTAACAATGATGAAGTGAGAGATATGGCAGAGAACTTCAACATAGAGGTTAAGACAACAGCTGCCTACAGCCCATGGAGTAATGGACTTCTGGAGCGACACAATCAAACGCTTAACGAGATCATGATGAAAGTGAAGGCAAGTAATGGTTGTGATTGGAGCACTGCTATGGACTGGGCCCTCATGGCAAAGAACACCATGAAAAATGTCCATGGCTACATTCCTCATCAGCTGGTTTTTGGACAAAATCCCAACTTGCCCTCTGTGCTCACTGATAAACCCCCAGCGTTAGAGGGCACAACAAAAAGTGAATGGGTGGCAAAACACATCTCTGCTTCACATGCATCAAGAAAGGCTTTCACAGAAGCAGAATGTTCAGAAAAAATACGTAGAGCACTGAGGAAACAAACACGCCATACAGATGAGAAATATGAAACTGGAGACAAGGTGTACTATAAGCGAGTGGACTGCCCTGAGTGGAAAGGACCAGGAGTTGTTATCAGTCAGGATAGTGTCGTCGTCTTCGTCAGACATGGAGGAACCTGCATTCGGGTACATCATCTCAGACTGAGAAAAGTGGATGCAGCAAACGTGGAGCAACATGCTGCAGAGAATGATGCTGGAAATGACACTGACTTTGAACAAAGACAAGAAATTGCTGATAATGACACGGAACACACTGTCTCTCAGGTGCAGCAGAAGTTCACACAAATAGACCCCACAGATATGACCACAAGGGAGCAACGTGAAGCAGAAAATCTCACAAATGACATAGAGCAAGGGACAGATGTCAATCTTAAGGCAGGACAAACTATGAAATACAAAGATAATGGTATTCTACACACTGCTAAGGTTCTAGGGCGTGCAGGAAAAGCTACAGGTAAATACAAACACTGGTACAATTTAAAGTGTATTGAACCTACTGATGTTGCAGGGACTACAGAGTCAGCTGATATGTCGAGAGTAGAGGATCTTCAGGTAGAAACCCCTGTTACTGAGGCTACTGCCCCTGATGTATGTGAGGACATACTTGTAATTGAAGATGTATCATTCGACAGTGCAAAATGCAAAGAGATAAAAAACTGGCGTGATAACAATGTGTTTGAGGAAGTTAAAGATGAGGGACAGAAGTGTATTTCCACTAGGTGGGTGTGTACCCTCAAAGAGTCTCCCACAGGGCCTGTACCCAAAGCTCGACTTGTGGCACGGGGTTTTGAGGAATTAAAAGTGTCAGAGCTACAAAAGGACTCTCCCACATGTGCCACTGAGTCTCTTCGGCTGCTTGTGGCAGTGATCTGTCAAAGACAGTGGACACTCAATTCTATGGACATTAAGTCAGCATTTCTCCAGGGAATGCAGCTATCACGTGACATTTATATCAGGCCACCACCTGAAGCTGAGAGCAAAGAGACATTGTGGAAACTTAACAAGTGTGTGTATGGTCTGGCTGATGCCTCCCTGTACTGGTACAACAGAGTAAAAGAAATAGTACTCGCTGCAGGAGGAAGAGTCTCTCAAGTTGATCCAGCAGTCTTCTATTGGCTAGATCAGGACTGTGCTGTTACTGGGGTTCTAGCCTGCCATGTGGATGACTTCGTATGGGGAGGCACACTAAGTTTCTCCTCAACAGTGATACCTCAGCTCAAATCTGCATTCCAAGTGGGACGTGAGGACGCCACTGTACAGACTATTCATGAAGTAAACAGAATAGTGTGTAAATTAAAGTGCAAGAAGGTAGTTCTGAACTTTCAACACTTGGGTAGTGATAGTGCCCTAAGGATGATCGTGTTCAGTGATGCTTCATTTGGAAATCTCCCAGATGGAGGCACTCAGGGAGGACACCTTATTATCCTGATGGGGGAAAATGGAAAGTTCTCACCTCTTGCTTGGCAGTCAAAGAGAGTAAAGAGGGTTGTTCGCAGTACACTTGCAGGGGAAACATTGGCAATGTCGGATGGAATTGACAATGCCATGTTTCTGTCCACACTCTTCTCTGAACTGACTGTTGGTAGTGTTG
This sequence comes from Chaetodon trifascialis, assembly GCF_039877785.1. Lineage (NCBI taxonomy): Eukaryota > Metazoa > Chordata > Actinopteri > Chaetodontiformes > Chaetodontidae > Chaetodon > Chaetodon trifascialis. The sequence continues at coordinate 32,464,519 of NC_092058.1, read as the reverse complement.
AACATCCGACAACAATAATCTGTGTCACAGACAATCATTCGCTGGTAGACGCACTGCAGTCTACAAAGTCAGTCACTGAAAAAAGACTGCGTCTGGAGATAAGCAGAATCAAAGAACTTATTCAAACCCAAAAGGTTGAGCGAGTCCTTTGGTACAGCACAAAAGAACAACTTGCAGACTGCCTTACCAAGAAGGGGGCCTCGGCTCTGCAACTACTCAAGGCACTAAATGATGGACAATGGGAACTTGGTTAAATTTACACATGCACAAACACTTGCAGTCACTTTTCCGTGAGTGGTATGTTGTGACTTACGTCATTATTGTTCTTATGCATTTGTGTTAATGTGTTAAAATGTGTATGTGTGTTCAAGAATAAGATAACAGAGCTCCAGTTGAGTACCAGGAGTAAAGTGCTTTCATTGTTTGGTTTATTTAAAAAAAAAAAAAGAGAGAGAGTGAGTTTGTTAACTTACAGTATATTGTTGTGCTGCTCTAGTATATTTAGTTAGCCTTATACCAGACTGTATAAGAAGATACCTTTTATTGTGAAGTGTAAGGAAGTGGGAACATTTTTATTTTGGAGGAACAGGATGTTGTGAAGGTTCACTACAGGTGGTGTGTGACCGGCGAAAGTTCGCTAATAAAGGAGTTGTTGAGCAACAGTAAAAGTTTGTATTCTTATGGAGTAACAGCGATGATCGTTGTCCGCTATTACCCACGTCATTTAATTCCAAATACAAATGTAATCAATGTTATCTACAAAGATGGAGTACATCATTGCTTTGAGGAGGACGAGGAGGAGGCCGAGGATTTACCATCTAAGGACCTCATATTTAGACATGAGTGACGTCAGTCTCCTCTTGGAGAAGTTTGTGCGTTGGGCAGTTTCCTGCGCGGGCTCAGTCATCCTCCAAACTTGCCATGCGCCTCGCCAGCGGCGTTTTTAAAGGTGAGGTGAGGAGCTGGTGTGATTGGAGAAGATTGGACTCAGCTGTGTCAAACCCACTCCACGCCTTCTCCCCTCCCTCTTTCCGAGTTGCGCCGCTGGGTGGGACTGAGATGAGAATAGGGAGGAGATGCGCCGGTGGCGCAGTGCACGAAAATTCCAAAGTCTGCGACACCATGCCCCATCGGCGAAGCGGACCTGACTTTGCACCATGTCTGCGCTGCGCCGGAGTCAAAATTATCTCAATTCAGCTCAATCACATGTAATGATTTCCCTCTAACACTGTAAGTTAGGATGACAAATGGCAGAAAAGTTAACATTCTCAGAGTTTAATTATTCCCTGTACTACTGACAAAAGGAAAGTTTTTCAGATTGGTACTATGGTACCCAATTATTCATAACAGGAAACACTCTATTATTCCTTGTACTTTACTGAAAAGTTGAGAAGAAGATGATGATTTCCTGTACGTATCCCCTCTAGTTTGACAAGAAATAGCACAAAACATGAGCTTTTGTCGGTTTACTGTTCTCTCATTTAAAGGAACTGTACTTTCTCTGGGTGGAAGTATTTTCATTGTGAAGATATTTGAAGTGAAATAGTAACAAGAACATCAGACATTAACACTATCTATTTTCCTGACCATTGGAAGAAGGGGAAGAAAACTGTACATCTTTGGAGTGTAATGGAAAGTAGAAAAAAAGAAGTGCTACCAGGACTCACTGCACGAAAAACCACATTTTCGACCCGTAAATCCCCGCGAATTTCGTTGATTTTCGGCAATTTACGGCAAGTTTACGGGGAACTTCGCCGGCTCGGAAACGAACCATCTGTCGGCGGGGGGCGTGGTTAATCGCGCTTCGCGAAGGTGCGAATAGCTCTAATTAGCACATGAATGCTACCGACGTTGATCTACTCAGACTGGCCTGCTGACTTCACAAACAACCATTGGATGATTCCACAGGCATTTTAAAAGGAAACCATCATGTGATTGGATAGCAACTCCAATCACATGAGTGAGTGATCATGTGATTGGATGACAACTCTGTTGCTATTGGTCATCTGTGCGCCACAAATAATAATAATAATAATAATAAATACAAATTAAATTAAATACTATATAATAAATTAATATATTAAAAAATGTTATATATATATATATATATATATATATATATATATATATATATATATATATATATATATATATATATATATATATATAAATGATATATATATTTTATTTGATTGATGATTCATTGATTTATTTGGTGATCCACCTTCTACACTACCACACAGTAGAACACAAAGAACACAGATGACAGAAACATTTTGAAAAAAAGTCTTTAATGAAATCGTGACACACACATTAACAACGATCAACCAAGTAAAATCAGTGACTACTGGGGAAAAAAAGCAAGGAAATGTGCAGAGGGGTTCATTGATAAGAGTCTCTGGGTTGGGCCATGCCGCTGGTCCATGGTGCATGAAAAAGAGTCGATGCGAAGCCTCTTGCGGTGTGTCGCCACATAGTTTGGGTCGCTCTCCAGCCGATCTTGCAGTGTCTGGCAGAGTTTGGAGAGCTAGGACACTCCTTCTTGCTTCCAGCAGCTGTAAATACAGGTGTTAATATAATATTAGTACTGCTAAGAAACAATAACACATGATAACATATGTGAGCATGTTTGTCAAAAACAATGCAGCCAATAAATAAAATTCAGCCCATTTTTACATTGTTGTGAAAATAAAGCGGCATTCATGGGACTCTTACCTGCTTCCTTCTTTGTCTGCTGCGAGCTGAAATCTTCACAGCTGCTGCCTGAACTGAAAGAGCTGGCTGGGCATACCTGAAGCTCCTCCACACCATCTCATAATATGTCTTACAGGCCGCTGGAAGAAAATACATATTGGTTTGAAATAATTAAGGCAGGCTTCAGTAAAAACAACAACAAGAAACAACAGAAAGGGTTTAAAAGACTGCTGTCCACACCATCCATGTCTGGACTCCCAGTTAAAGTCGCCATCAAATATGACGTCACCGTTTCGTTGTGGGGCGAGTTTAGTCTGTAAAACGCAAAAAGTACAAACAGGTCATGCAACGTTTACAATTACTTATATTCTGCAGAATATTTCCTGTGCATTTTATTAACTTACCAATGCTCAGGTTCATTTCGCCTGTCGTTTCCGTCACTATTGTGCAGACGGCGCACCTTTTCCTTTAAAATACAAAATACATTGTAATGTTAAATGTAACGTGAACGATTACCAAACGTTCGGAACGTAGTGCAATAAGAATAATAAAGGTTTGGCACCCTAAAAACTGCACAATGTGGTACTAAATGCTAACGTTACGTACGTAACTTACGCACCCGTCTCTTCGTCTCCGCAGCTGCAGTTCGGTCGGGCTGCTCCTCCAGAGCGAGCAGTCTGGCTTTTTTCACGGCCATTCTCCTCGCCAACTACGCGATCAGCTGCGTTAGCAGTCGAGACAATCCACTGAAGACACTCAGCAGTTTCTTCTCTAAATTGTTTGGACTTTCTGGATATGGTCGCTCCGCAGCCAGGCCGTCCACTCGTCGCAGAGGAGTGCCTTCTGGGATGAACTGAAGACGATGTCCGGCCATTGCATGAACAGTTAAAGTTTAGCAGGACCCGAAACGTAACTGTTGTAATCCAAGCTCGATTCGCGTTCACAGACGCGCCGAGGTCGTTTTCTGCCAACGTCATTGCGTCAGAGGAGGCGTCCAATCATATGCGAGGTCGCGCTCTCGGAATTTCTCGCGAGACCATTTTTGTTGCATAGAATGAAAAACATGCTGGGATTTTGTAAGGTACTTTGATTTTCTATTTTTGTACCTGAATATTTTATAAAACATGTAAACTTCTTTAAAGTGACATCATCGAAAATAAAAAAAAGAAAAGTTACTTTGGTGTATTCCCTTTTTATTCCTACTGAAAGAATCATCAGTGGACTGACCCTGCTGGAATTTTGCAAGCTAATCACACAAGCATTGTTCATCTGGTGTCGTGGTGGCAAAATGTGAAAAATTGTGACCAGTGTCCAAGAACTGCAGATGCTTTAATTTTCAGAATTTTGATTTAGCAATTTAAGTGGAAAATTAAAGACCTTTGAGAGTCAGGACACTTATCCTGTATGTAACCTATAAAATTATTTAAACACACTTTTAAATCCTCATGAAAAAAAAATCTTTGTATTCTGTAGGCACAGAACACACACACACACACACACACACACACACACACACACACACACACACACACACAAAATCCCAATTTGCATTTGTATAGCTTTGCAGCATATACATTTGCATTTTAACACCTCATGGTCACAGTGGCTGAGAGACAACTTCCACGGCAATTTACAGTGACGGAAATTGACGGAAATGTGACTTTTCATCCAGTGACTATTTCAACATAACTTTTTGTGTGGAGGTGTACTGTACAGTAAGACAGCATGCTGTCTGTGTTACCTGTGTGCTGAGTGGCTGTCCGTTACGTAGCCACCGTATGGAGGGTCGTGGTTTACCAGCAGCAATACAACTCCAGTGTAGCTCTGAACTGATCTCCACCTCTGAGTCGCTCATCACCTGCAACCAGTCCGGTTGAGCTGGAGGTTTGGAGAAGAAAGATGAGGGAAAAACAACAATAAATAACACATATAAAATGCACATGATAAGTAAATAACAGATTGACAGTGACTGATTAACAGAAACTCATTAAGGAAGTGAACCGAAGGTGCACTGATAGCACCTTCTCCAATATGGAATATTTTACATTACTGGCTGTCTAGCCTTCATTAGATGGAGCAGAGTGGAAATGGGGGGGGGGGTGGGGGGGGGGTATGACATGCAGCAAAGGACCGGGCTCCTGTGGTTATGGACACTGCCACACTACCAGGTGACCTACCAGGGCGCCCTGGTTCTAACAGCAGAACTCCTGATGCATTTTCACATCAGGTTCATCATTCCATGTTATTAAATAGCGAATTCTGCTGCCTGTTTCATCTGTCAGTGCACAAGTGACAGGGTGTGAAGCTGGGACTCTCATTTCATTTCATCTTAGTTGGCAGCATGCACTCAGTCTCTCTCTACATGTTTTACTCTGTTCAGAAAGTGATTAAAGACAGTAAGATTGCCATCATGAATAGGGATGTCCCAATCACGTTTTTTTGCCCCCGAGTCCGAGACCGAGTCCGAGTCATTTGATTTGAGGATCTGCCGATACCGAGTCCCGATCTGATACTTCTATAAAACATTATGAAACGAACTAAGAGCAAAGAATAAGATCCAGGATGTCCCTTATTTATGGCTCTTATATTAACATGTAACACTTATGCACAATTGTGCATGCATGCAGTGCAGTGTATTGTAAACTTCTATGAGGTAGCTTGAATTACAGTCTCAAGTCAGAACAGAACACAGAAATAAAATAAAATTTTCTTCACATTAGGAATAGCGCAACATTAAGTAAGGGATAATGCCCGACGAGGTGTCCATCAGAAATAAATGGATGATGTGGAGACTTGAACCGTCCAACGCAAGGCGTCTGACGCGAATGAATGGACTTCGCTTTCATTTCTGATAATGGACACCTCGAAGGGCAATATCCCGCTTATACCATGGTCACTTACGAAAGAAATAAATGTTAAATCAATTATTAATATGTTAATGTTGTTTTTTTCTGTTAAAATCATAAGTTTTTCACAAGAAGTGGCTGAGTGGACCATTTAATATCTGTCATTGTGATGTGTTGCCAAGGTAGCCGGCTCTGGCCACAGAACTTGCAGCTCGGTTGGCCGCAGCTGTTATATTAGGCCTAATCAGTGGAAGGAAGTGAGATGATTGCTTAACGTTATGTTACGTGATACAAAGTATCATTTCAGAGGGCAAGTGCACCTCTTACCGCTTGTGTGTGTCCTCCACTGTCTTGCCATTGTGATAAATAAACTGTGAAACAACGTATGTTAATGTAAGTTTCTGTTGCCACGGTTATCAACTAGCATTTGAGCCAGCGCAATTGTTCTCGTGATTCACAAATATTTCCACACAGCAGACATAGTAGCAGCATATCACGCACCTCAGCTTCAAAACAAACTGCTGCGTGCTGCCGTGTTCCGCACATGCGCTGTTCAGTGGCGTCTGTCACAGACACAGACCCGGCCTGTAAACGTTGGTAGTTAATAAATACTATTTTATTCTCATTTATTTTTAATCACTAGCCCATATATTGTAAATGTGATTAAAAATAACAATAAATATACATATGTATATATATTATTTATCCGATACCTGATCGGAACATAACGTCCGATCCGATCGAGTCTGCAGTCACGTGATCGGCCCCTGATTTCCGATCATGTGATCGGATCGGGACAACCCTAATCATGACTTTTATGTACAAATGACCAGGATGTATTTTCAGTCATGAGATCGATATGTTAAATTTCCATCAAACTGTGTCTATAAAAACATCACTGATTAACCTTATACAATATGTTCTTTTATCGTTTGTTTTTTTTACCTTGCACATTAATGCGTCCCTGGTATGTCTCACTTCCTTCTGAATTGTAGGCTTCACATTCGTAAACACCCTCGTCGTCAAAGGAGAGTTCTGGCAGGACGAGGGTGGGACCTCCAGCACTAGAGCCTGCCTTGGACGGCATCAAACCATCCACCTTCCTCCATCGCAGTTTTGGGATGGGACTATGAAACAAAAAATAGAGGAGTTAGATTTTAAGCAAAATAAAAAAGTAGGTTCAAAAAGAAACAGAGCACGATCCAGATGGTGAGAAAGTATAAAGTTAAAGAAGTTTGAGAGGAAGATAGACAAGTAAGAAGTGAAAACATAAAACGTGTTACTAAAGTTGAAAAAGCACAGCCTCTCAACCCCAAATAGCTTGCAGACACATTATGCAATGATTCAGAGCTGGAAACATACTTTCCATAGGCAAAGCACTCTAATTGAGCGGTATGTCCTGCAAGGGCGTACGTCTCTGCTGGGAAGCGCACTTTGATGCTGGGAGCTGACTTTCTGGGATTGGCTAAAATAAAACACAATTGTAAATATTCAGATTATTCAGATATTCAGAGACTGTACACATTTACTCTCATCTAAGAACAGGATGTGATATTTGCACAGCTACAGAGAGTGCATTAAAATAATAAACACATGCTATTTGCATACGCAGTACAATTGAAAAGTTTGGCCTGTCGTGATGTCAGCCTGCTTTTTGCTCCAATGTCTGTGGTCTGGTGCTGCTCCAGACCACCATCTACTTTGATAAATAGTTGCAAGATAGCCATGAAATTTGTGAATATCCATGATCCCCAGAGGAAGGTTATTACTGAACACATTAAGTTCCCCAGATGTTGAAGCATGTCCATTTTGAACATTACTAGGTCATAGCAAGACAATAACAATAGCTAAATTGCCATTAACTGTACTGTGACATTAACAAATGACTGTAGTGCAGTAACATTCATATCCTGGGTATCCAACTTCAAAAGTTGTTGAGCAATCACAGAACTGAGTACATACACAAAGTAAATACATGTATTTTTATAAATATATATGTATTACATATTTAACATGTAAACTCAGCAAAGTAAAGATTTGGAAGCAAACCTGAGGTCTAATATTGGAATCAGCATGAAACATTTGAACTCGGATAACCAAGCCTAATTAATAACCAGTGGGCTAAATTGTTTCTCTGTTATTTCTACTCAGTTACAAACTTGAGACAGGTTATCACTCATAACAGTGACATCACACCAGATCTTTTCAGATTTCCCTCTGCCCTGTGTTTACTCTTATCTAGTCATCAGTTACACAGAGCCAGAGTGTCTGCAGACCTCCATGGTAAGGCTACATGTGGCTGCTAGGTCAGTCACACAGGAGTAAAGTCTTCCTACCATCAGGCAGCACAGTGAGCTGGTTGGCTTTGCTGAAGGTGCTCTTGGTGCTGATATCCATGTTGATGGTGGTGAAGCAGAAGTAGTTGCCGGTGTCGTTTGGCTCTGCTTTGGCCACATACAAGTTCCCTGTTACCTGCGACACAAACCAGCGGCCGTCGTCCTTCTTGATGAAGTTGGGAAATTCATTGATTAACCAGCGGTAGGAGAGAGCTGGAGAGAGGAAATATTGGTGCAAATCACATCAATCGGTAATACGGTTGAAACATACTGTCTTGTACTTAATGCAGTCCTGCCACTGCTCAGATTTCAATATAACTGTCAGTAGAGTCACCCGTACTCCAAAACAGGTGAATTTAAAACATTTAAAAACATTTAGTTTAAAAGATATTTAAAACACTCTTAGCTGTTAGCCATATTTATGACCTGTATTCCACCTGCCAGCTGCAGGCTGTTGCAGGTTTTCTGACAGTTTGGTCTCAGTGAAAGAAAACTATGACAAAGTGAAAATATTTTCCAGGTGACAACATTTTCTATGGTACTTAACTGCTTCTTTCATCTTCCATTTGGTTTAAAATGTAAAATAACTAGCCTGAAAATGGCTTTCCAGGATACATGGGAACCCTTGAGTAGACTGGATACCTGGGTAATGTGGAGGGGGCTGGCAGGCCAGGAAAGTTCCTATGCCTTCATATGCTGTCTGAGGACTCCTGCTGTCCGGTGGGAAGTCATTGAGATCTGGACAAACAGCAACAGTGTAAAGCAGAAAGAGAAAGTAATGGAAAAAACATTACTATCACATGTAGATCAATACAGAAGCAATACCATAGACATACTACATGTATATTATTTTCTCCATAAAGATCTTTTAAAAGATCTAGATACTTATACATTACAAAATAAACAAATATGACATCCTACACAGTGTTGTTGAATTACTCATTCATTATCAGCTAAATTTCATTTTCAATCGATGAAAGTGACATTGTGTAAGTGACATTGTGCAGAGTTTCCAGTTGGTGCTGGTCCACCTGTTCTAAAAGATTTCAATGCCCTAAACAAATGTGAGAAATTGAGATATTATGCAAATGTAATCTGTGTTTATGGACCCTATTTCCCATGTTTTTGTAGCCAACTGACAAACGGGGACAACAATTTTTTAAAAATTGAAGTGCTGCAGCCAGCAGCCCTGAAACGGACTGCAATGTCATTCTTCCAGGCGTTTTCACACTGACAGGCTCAGAGAGTTATTCTAACTGTCTGACAACATTATGGAAAGGATCCCTACAGGGACAAACTTTTTTGTTAAAGAGTAAAGCGACAGGACATTTTCACATCTAACTCGGCAATTATTTCACCATTATGACCAGAGAGATTTAAACACAGTAGACTGAACAACTGATATGGATTTTCAGAATCAAATATTTTTAAGAATTCAATTAAATATTCAAATTTAAAATATCCGTTGACGGCTTGAACTCAAACAGGTGAAAGGGTTCAAAGGCCTTTTCTAACTCACAACCAAATTTGAGATTAGCTGCACGGCTGATGATGGTGCCACAGCGGTTGATAGCCAGACACTGATAAGAGCCTGTGTCTCGAACAGACTCAGGGCTGCTGATCACTAGGTTGCCAGCCACCAGGGTGTAGCGCAGGTCCAAACCCAGCGGGACCTCTGTGCCATTCACAAGCCATCTGTAAGTCAAAGAGCAGGGCGAAGTCATAAGAGCACAATAAGCATAACATCATAACTGACAATTGTTATGTAAACTAGCCTAAAAACCAAAGTCTCCCACCTTTGGTCTGAGTCTCAATCTGGCAGTTACAAGAGACATATTCAAAAACATGAATTACAAAGAATAAAGAACTATAAAAATTCTATTCTACATCAGACAGCTGTCAAACAACAATATACCAAGAGAGAAGACTGCAAAAGATTATAAAGAAAGCAACTATGTCTGCACTGTGTGTACTGCAAATATTCCCAAACTCCACAAAAATGCCTCACATGCACATCAACAGGAGTCCACATTTTCAAATATATCAAAGAATTACATAGCATGTAAAAATGTCCAGTAGCGGACGTTCCTAAACAATGACTGTGACTGTTCACATTACAGATGTATTTACACGGAAATACAGAAAAATTGAAAATGTACACTGTTCCATGAAATCAAAGAGAACTCTGAATACAGTATGTCATAGCCACGGCTGTTGGACATGTTGATCACAGTTGTCACCATTTACCTCAAACAGAACACTGTTTTCCAGTGGTCTTTTTTTTCTTGACATACAATTCCACATTGTTTGCACTGGAAATCACCAATTTGTCAGCAATTTGAGGGGAACTACAGCAGCAGACAAAGTTCCCAAATGTGACATTAGTTTTGGTCTCCATGTATTAAATCAGAATTTGGGGACAAGACTCTGAAGTACATAGGCCAGCACGTGTGTGTGTGTGTGTGTGTGTGTGTGTGTTACCCACCTGTAGGAAGCAGCTGGACTGGCTCTGGCCTGACAGCTGAGGGTCACCTTGCCTTCACTCAGGCCCTCTGGGTAAATTAAACTGCTTGGCTGTTCTTCAAACACTGGCCCGCTGTCATGACCCGACACACACACGTCTCCACCTGGAAACCACATTTTTAACAACTCACTAATCACACACCAAACCCTGTGCCAGAAATCCCCCAACGGTAAGGACCTCCACTTGTTTCCTGGACAATTCTGTCGTGTCCTCATACACAGCACTTCTATTAGCCATAACGCTTCCCGTCTCTTCTTTCCTATGTTTTCACCATAATTATCAAGTTTTTTTACTGCTTAACTTCGGTCTTTGATAAACTTGCACCCAATATTTGACAGTCTTCCCTTGTGCAGTTACCAGTTACTCTATGCTGCTATCAAATAAAGGTAGTAGGTACAGTAAATAAAAATCCATATTCCCGAACAAAATCCATATGCTACAGCTTTCAGACAGCAGTCAGCATCTAGTCTTTGGTTTCATTTATGTGTCTGAGTACAAGGAGGAGAAAACAGGCAAAATTTGTAAATTTTATGAATTTCATTCAACTTTTGATATCCTGAGAAGGTCAATAAGAGCTGCGAAAGATAAAAGTAGTAAAAGAGTCTAATTCCACAGTCACGGTGTGGGTGGCAAAATAATGTCAGTGACGTAAAAGGACGTGTCAGAAATATTACTGGGACTTTCCAAGGCCAAGTAACAAGGAGCGTTTAGCCTGAGTTGTATTTCTTTTGAAGGGGATGAGGATCCATCCATCACTACTGTACAGGCTACTCGCTCATTGCTCGATGAGCTGTATGTCTACTGTACACAATTATGACCCCATGCATTGAGGTCTAATGATGTCAGGATTACTAATCACAATGGCGTTTTGTCATTCCCCCCTGAAGTCCCTCCCAAACCACTTTACCTGTATTTGTTAAGCATCCAAACATCAGTTTCCCAATCTGTCTCAGTGTAAGATACACAAACATTCTGACTGGCACGTAACACTCAGTTCAGCTTCCAAACTAAGCATAGTACAATAACATATTTCCATTTATGTGAAGAAAAATTCTAAAACACACTTAAAAAAAATAAGCAAAATAAAATGTTTGTTGATTTGCTACTTCAACTTTGTACTAAACCAATGGGCTGATACTGCTCTGTATCTATACCATGTGTAAATAAGCAACTGTTTGCTAACATATTCACCATGACAGCTTCATTAAGCAATAATGTTGTATTTATAGCTTGCTGCCACAAGTGGCCAAAACAATCTACTGTATTAATGCAGCTTTAAGTAAAAGGTTTTAATACTTCTTTCAACCCTGAACATTTGTAACTCCAGAGCTGTGAATCATGTCATTGCTGCTTCAAACCTAATAGGCCATTTATGTCATTGTCATAAATTGTGTATGTGTGTATGTATTTTTTTCAATTATTCTTTCTTATACCTTTCTGGTGGTGCTGAAAGAGTGGTTGGCAGCACGTGACTGCTGTGTTTACACTGTAGTTCATAACACAGTTATTATTTAAAAAAAAAAGTTTCCATCAGGCTCTGTAACACCTTTTGTTTATCCATGAAACATCAACTTTTTCAGCCAGCTGGGACTGAATATTAAGGCATAGCACTTAACAAGTGTTCTCTGCATTTTGAGCACTCTTTGAGTTAATCTATGTAACCTTGCAGAAACTTAAGAGCCTGCACAGTGTTTGGTACAATGTGTATTGATTTTAACAGGCTGCCACAATTTGAAAGAAACTTCTTTCTCCCCTCAAACATTTCATCTGGCTTTTTGCCAGAGGGTAAAGGAATGGTTTTCAAATCCTTGGACATGTGCTATGAGTGTGTGCAGGGTGTTTTTTTTTTCCAGTGTGTGTACCACACACGCACTAAATTATCTGACACATCAGTGATTTACTGCCCTGCTGGCTGTCAGACACTGTTACCTCAATAGTGCAGATTGATGAATGCTGCATTTTGAGCTTTAGTTGTCTTCACTGAATCCATGTATCAGTTCATGTTGAGCAAATATTCAATCAAACAGTGTCGGCAGATGAAGACTTCATCATCTGCGTCTGGGTCTGTGAGCACGCATGTTATTCAGCTCATCACTGATGATAATGAACAACATTGTTTCAGCAGAGTGTACTATGAGCCAAGGGGGACTGGACATGTGTTACTGCACATTTCACCACACTAGCACAGCTTGTTAATTTCCATCCGATCAACATCTATCATTCATCATATTGGTGAATGTCAACACTCGGTGGAGAAAAAGGAAAAGGAACTTGGAGAAAATCGAATCCCCTCCACTCACTGTCTAAAACAACAATCATGAAATTTTAATCAGGCCCTAAAGGTTCCCATATGAAGTGCACCCACACACAAACACACACTTTTGTGAGTTAACTGTAATATAGCTATTCTGATAGGGATGGTGCAATAATTGAACTCTGCACTAGCCACAAATATTTTTTAGTAGTTTGGTAAACTATATTGAGGTTCAAAATATCAGTGAGCTAGGAGGAAATTTGGAAAATTCAGGGCACTACTGGCTGCTAAGCAAAATAAGAAAAGGTATTTTTAACTTATACTGCGGTGCATATCTATTACTAATTCTAATTCCATTTTATCGAATAAAATCTTTGTCAATATTATTTCATTTTTGATTTGTTACTGGGGCTGCACGGTGGCGCAGCAGGTGCCTCACAGCAAGAAGGTTGCCGGTTCGATCCCCGGGTCAGGCGGGGCCTTTCTGTATGAAGTTTGCATGTTCTTCCCGTGCACGCGTGGGTTCTCTCCGGGTACTCGGGCTTCCTCCCACAGACCAAAAACATGCTCATTAGGTTAATTGATGACTCTAAATTGTCCGTAGGTGTGAGTGTGAGTGTGAATGGTTGTTTGTCCTTACATGTGGCCCTGCAATCGGCTGGCGACCGCTTCAGGGTGTACCCTGCCTCTCGCCCATTGTAGCTGGGATAGGCTCCAGCCCCCCGCAACCCCGAAAGGGATAGGCGGTATAGATAATGGATGGATGGATGGATGGATTTGTTACTGTTTTTTTCCATTATTAAAAGAAAAACTAAAAAGGTCTTTGGGAATAAATGAAAAATGCTCCTCGTGTATGTGTTGGACTAACAGCTGAGCTGGCAGACAGCATAAGTGTCAGTAGCTATAGTGTAAAAAGCTAAGGATAGACAGTATTTCATTAGCACTGGTTGAAAAACAGAGGAAAAAGTTATGTGAAGTTCTGATTTCACTGTACACTGTAGACATGTGACAGGTCATGCCTTGTGCCCCAGTGGTGGACATTTGCTATGTTGAGAAGAAGAAGAAGAAGAAGAAGAAGAAGAAGAAGAAGAAGAAGAAGAAGATATCCCTTCATTGTCACAACACAACATGTAGAGTTACAGGGGGGAAACTGCACACGCCATGCTTAAGTGAAATTCTTTTAAACCCATCCCGGCAAGTCCTTCCTCCGTGTCAGACCAGGAGCGGTGGGCTGCCAGCCAACAGCGGCGCCTGGGGACCCAGTTCCTTTCGTCTCCATTGGTCAGGTGGTGATCTTCTTGCATGTTTTTAGTGGCCTTTTTATGGAGGATACCCCAGGTGAACACAGGGGACAACATGCAAACTCCACACAGAAAGGCCCTTTTTCCTTGAGCAGCAGGCACCGAAAGCATGGTGGAGGACACACGCCCACAGCCGGAATCGAACCCGGGACCTTCTAGCTGTGAGGCGACAGTGTTACCACTGTTTCACCGTGCCCCCAAGAGTCTGATGTCTGGTTGTTCAGTCTCACTGTTACTCAGTGATAGAACATTGAGAGTAAAAATAAAATTATTTGACTGACTATACACAAAGAATTCCTCTGTCTACGTAGAGAATCAATGTGATTCTGGCTGGAATATGCAGACTGGGAGCACGATCACAATAGAGTACCAGATGGGTCTTTCAACAGAACCAGATTTTTTTGTCATACTTTCACAAAACACGGTGTAGCTGTTTCATAGAGAGGTGAGAGGTGTTCACGTTCATTCCCAACTATACCCAAAACTCAAATTCCACCAGTCTGAAAACACACACTGACTTGCATTTTTGAGTGTGTTTGTAGAAAAGAAAAAAGTGGAACTTACTGACAGCCTCCTTCAGGGCCACTGAGCTGAGGAGCAGCAGACACAGCCTGAGCTCCATCATCTGGATCCAGCTGGACTGCAAGAGGATCACCAACAGATCAGGAGCAGATGGGGTCAAAGCCTGTTCACCTTATCTCACAGGAGGAAGAGGTGTCCAGTATGAGTCTATGTAGGAAAAAGAATAACAAGATGACCTACATGAATGATAGGTATGATAGGAAGGAGGAGGAAATGAATAAATCATGTATTGATTACTTTAAGAAATTTAACCACAGTCGACTTCCCACCCATCACTAAAATCATCTGCTCTAATTTATCAAGAAAAAAAATACAATGAACATTTTGACGAATTCCCAGTTTAAATTCAAAGTTCTGGTATCTGTACTCCCCCATCTTTGAAACATTACAGAAACAGTACATACAAATGCTCCCAAAACTTTCATATGCTTTTCCTTTTAGGCTGTTGGACATTTTAACTTATGCATGTTTCCTGATGGGAACCCTGTATGTATGCAGCAGTAATAATAAAATGACCTTTTTGAAAAGGGTGAAATACAACTTCAAGCTTGCTTCAAAAGGTTCTGTTAATAGAATTCTGCATTGAATTCTCTAACATTCTTATCTGTTTAAGCAAAGCATTATACATGATGCTAGTCTCTCTCTAAACAGTTAGGATGCTCTAGGAAAAGGCATTAATGTATGTGGTACCAGACAGTCAGAGGGCTGGATGGACTATCATATGGTGTTTTATTGCAGTTGAACATATTAGACCTGTAAAGAACTCCTTCAGAGTAAAAACAAACACAATTGTGTCACACATTTGTGATGGTACAGAGCTAAAGTTCCCAAATTCATTGATAACAATGACCCCAAAATAAATTAGCCCACAGACTCTTCATGCCCTGCAATCAGCTGGCGACCGGTTCAGGGTGTACCCCACCTCTCGCCCATTGTAGCTGGGATAGGCTCCAGCCCCCCGCAACCCCGAAAGGGATAGGCGGTATAGATAATGGATGGATGGATGGACTCTTCATGATTCCACCATACTGAAATTAAACCTGTAACATTTGTACTACTGTGTTCAATGCATGATAATGCAGTAAAAATACTTCTCATTTTGTTTTGGTGCACCTCCTCAGAGACCTTTGGTTGTCTATGATCCTCACTTGAGAGATTAAAGGAAACAAACCTGAGGCTTTTTGAACACCACAGTGGACACAACAGAATCCTTTTTGAATGCACCAAAAAAGAAAATATCTGCTGGACAATTCAAGGTCTGAAAGAAAATTCAACACAAACATTTATTACACTTGGTGCTGCAGCCCGCATTCAATTTGTGTGAGAGTCCTGCCTTGAGAGAATCGGACCGTTTTTCTTTTACAGGCAATCTAATATTTCCAAGGTTCATTGAAAACATAAATGTTTATTTACAGTGCACAGAAGTGGTTCTTCAGGTTTGCACCAAGACAATTCTTTTTGGAGAATTCTTTTAGAATTAGGCTCTGTAAGTTTCACTGGCATCGTTTCAGGAGTGACTACAATACAGAGGTCTTCACAGGTCCATGGGTCAGCAGATCAATGTGTCCTAGTAACCTGGGATTTGAGTTGAGCTGGTGCAAATGATTTTTAGTCACATCATCAGGTCCTGGTAGGGTCCCATGTCAATACATCTACTGCCCCAGTGGATCCAAGCCTACTCGCTATCAGATCCGATAACTGGTTCTCAGGACATGTATTGCTACCATTTTTGACTGCAGCTGCTAGTTATTTGGTGGTACATCTTACCATGCCACGTATTTTGGGTCAGGTATTTACATGCATGGGATTATTAAAGTTTTAATTGTTGTTGAATCCCTTTCGATTGAGGTTGTCTTTGTTTTTGAATACATTTTTGCATGTTGGTTTAATGTAGGTCTGTTTTCAAATTAGGTCCAAACTTTGGACCTGTTAAGGCTTTAATACATGTCATAGAGAAGCAGATCAAATTTTAGGCAATTGCTGGTTGACTGACATGGTCCTTCAGGGTTCCTTAGTCATTTATGACCCACTACACTAACCAAAAATCTGACAAAGAACACTACTTTCTCTGTTTGTCCAATTTTATCCACTTTTTACTGTTTGCTTAAAAACACACTGGGGCATACAAAGACTGAGGCTCTTTGCAAATATTTCAGAAATAACTGAATTAGCTGAATGAATGTGGAGACTAAAGGCTTCATTTTTGTTCTGACCTCGAAAGTGCACTGCAGCTCTCAATGGCTCCTGACAAAGCCCATAGTGTGCCTGTCCTCACATTTGATTTAGCCAGTATGCACTCCATGTTGCATGCATACTGGCTAAATCATGAAGTATTTCCTGGCTTAAGGTGTCATCAGACTGGACTTGGCAAAGAAACCTTCACATTTGTGTCATAGACAACAGGCAGCGATGAAAACTGTATGTTGCAGTGACAAAAGAATAAGGTGCTAGAGCTAGCATGACTACAGAGCTAACAATAGCATTCCACAAGTTCAAACTGCAACACTTTATTGTCTCCCGGTGGTCCCTCTCACTGCAGTCAAGCATCCCATCTATCATGTCTCCCACAATTTTTCCTCCTATTCATTAAGAAAACAAGTATAAACCCTGTTACAATCACTACCTTGTGAACAAAAGGTCACACTGTTTGGCCACTGATGAGTTCAGGACATTTTCAAGCACTCAGTCAGACAGAACTTTGTAGGAATTCTGTTCACAGCAAGAAGCAAACATATCGTACAAAGGCTGAATCCCATTTCACCCCTTGGCCCTCCCCCTTGGCCCTACCCCTCCGTTTTGCGCGTTCACGTGGAGGGGTAGGGGTGTCCCAATTCCCATTATGACGGAGGGGTAGGGGGAAGTGGTAGGGCTATGTACCCCTCCAAACGGAGATTTTTCCGAGGCACACTCCAAACGGAGGGGTACGACAGATTTCTCAGAATGCCTTGCAAGACCGGTATTTTCTCCATGAATGAAGTTTTAAAATGTATGAAAACCACTTTATTGTCTATTTTAACGTTGTTTCAATGTGTAGTGGTCATTTTCCTCGTAAAAAAACCCCCGAAAAAAATCGATAGTAGTCAAGGCTTCAGTTACGTGGTTACCGTTGCCAGGCTGAATGCCACTAGCGGTGCTCTGTGGGCAGCCCTGATGATAATCTACAGTGATAACGTTATCAATAATAACTTTGGCAACCTCGCTGCTGGTATTCAGTTACATTGATAGCGTTGTGGGATACAACATGCAGGAATGTCATACACAAATCGAATGTGACGGTAGCATTAGCTTGTTGCATCTGCCTACGTAAGAGGCAGCGTCGAAGGGGTGTCCCAATTCGGAGGGGTTGACTTTCGGCCCTACCCCTTGGCACTCCGTTTCAAGGGGCAAGGGACAAGGGGTAGGGCTAAGGGGTAGGGGTAGAAAAGAGAAATGGGATTCACCCAAAGTGTGGTGTGATTTTTGATGTGAGTGCACCTTCAGTCCAACTCAAACTGCCTGTGAAAAACATAGCTATTTAAACAAAATCCAACTAATAAAAAACTCAACTAAATTTTCACTTTACAGCATGACACGACTTAGTATGCTGTTATCACAACCTACACAAAGTCCATCTGCTGACGTAGAACAAAAGATGGAGCTGAATGCTCTGGGGAAAAGTTAGTACGTGGACCACTATTTCCAATGTCAAGAATGAACTTCGTGATCATCATACTTCATTACTCCTCTTTGGTAATATTCATGCATAGAAGAAAAGATTTCCAACAGAAAAACATGCTGAGAAGGAAGTATCATTGCCACATAATTCTGAATAAGTAGGTTCATTCAAGGGTGATTTGGATAAATCTGAGATTGTTAAGTCCCTACTGTTTCTTTTCTACCCAAAAGACCTTTGAGGGCCCCTTCTTTATCTCTCTGTATCTGACCAGGACATAACCCTGATTTATCGGCTTTAATTCACTTAATATAATGAAGGATTACAATTCTCTGTGCACCACAAGGCCTGGCTGAGTTCAGAGTCAAACACACACACACACACCACTGTCAGTCTGAACTCTCACATAAACTGCTCAGACTGAAGGGAAACTACAGAACTAGAAGAATAAAACAGAAAGAGGTTGACAGAGAAATCCTAAAATTCTATTGGAAATCTGATAGAGAAACCATGAGAATGGAAGAGAAAGAGCACACAGGAGGAAAAGTAAAAGCAGGAATGACAGATGGAGGTGAAAAGAGAGAGAGAGAGAGAGAGGGGTGATGAAAAAGGAAGAAAAGATCATTGTAAGACACTCTAAATGGCCCCTTGCTGTCCGTGCATCTCAGTAGTAGTAGTAGTAGTAGTAGTAGTAGTAGTAAATTCAGCTCAGTGTTTTTTACAGGCGGACAACACATTCCATATTTTGCTGCCCTCAAAGTGTGACACTGAATTAACACTTTGACCAACATCACCACTGCAGGCCTGTATGCTGAATTCTTATTGTAGGATGTCATGTACATTTGTTAACATGAGCTGGCAGTGACGTCATAAAAATGCATTTACAGTAACAAAACATCACATCACACATTTTGGCCACACTTTATGCGTACTAACTAACACACTAAAGCTACTGTGACCATCGTGCTTTGGTTTGGATTTGCCATAACTGGGATTTGAATGACAGGAGGTGGGCATGAAGTTCTCACCTAAAAATGGGTCATTTGTTTGTTTGTAATTTGTTTATGTTTATGTTTATGTGTATGTATGTATGTATATGTGTGTGTGTATGTGTGTGTGTGTGTGTGTGTGTGTGTGTGTGTGTATAAAACAAATAATACAACACATAAATAACACATGCCACTCCATTTATTAAGTTGTTACAGGGTAATAAGACAATAAGTTCTCCTTTTCAGCAGCAAAATCTTTCTGAAGAAGAAGAATAACCATTTCCAATTTCATGTCAAACTGTTTTTTCTCGAGGCTGTGAATATTTACTTCTGACAGCAGGCTGAATCTCTGAGGCCATCCTTGTGTTGTAACTGTAAACCTGCCCAGTGAGTGCCCTAGAACAAATATCCAAGGGGAGCACAGGCAGAGGGCCACCAAAGTACTGGCAAGAGCTAAGACGTGATCATGAAGCCTAATGTTACAGTCCTGTGGTTCATCAGCGAAGTGTTTGAAGTCCACTGCAGACTGGAGCCTGTGTTAACAGTCAGATAGGTGTGATATACGCTCAGCTGTGTGTAGCTGCTGTGGCTGCAGGGCCACTGTGAATGAAGTGGTGGACCCTTCCCCCTGCTGCCCCTTTGTAGAGCCTGCATCTGACTCCTGTCCTCCCAATGCCCACCTATCTGAAAGTAATAAAATACTTTGCCACCACCACTGCCTGGACCATGCTCGGTACCTTCAATGAATAATGCCAGTCTGTCCTTTCTAGCACCCTGTTAATTCATGAATTTTGAATGAATAGTGTTGGGGGGTTAGGGGTTAGGGGTTAGGGGTTAGGGTGTGGTGTCAAAAATATCACATTATTAACGCTTTAACACAAATCAGTTTTAACAGCGTCATTTTTTTTTATCGCGAGATTAACGCTCTTTGTAACCTAGTGAACTTGTAGTTTTTTATAAGCTGTGGCCACTGCTAGTAACATTACAAAACCTACAGGATCCGGTTGTAAATCGGAGACAAAACAATAGGCACGCCCCACGCATGTGTTTGGTCTTGCCTGCTTGCTAGCTGTAAAAGAGTAGGCTACCGGTTTGTGTGGATGTCAAGCACATAACGCCGAAATGGATGCAAACAAGATTTTGAATGGAAAGTTTAGTTTCAAAAAGTTGCCAGATGGTTCGACTGAGAAATCCAAAGTAATAATAATAATAATAATACATTTTATTTGAAAGCACCTTTCAGGACACCCAAGGTCGCTGTACAGAAAATATACAAACAAACAATGATATAAAATACAAGATAAAAAACAAGATACAATCAATAGGGACGGGGGACCGTGTGAAGAAGTTTATAGAGAGTAGGCAAGTCTGAATAGATGAGTTTTGAGTTTGGATTTGAAGATGGGCAGGGTGGCAGAGTTACGGAGGTCAGGTGGCAGTGAGTTCCAGAGTTGGGGAGCAGAGCGGCTGAAAGCTCTGCTCCCCATGGAGCTAAGACGGGCAGCGGGTACAGTGAGATGGAGGGAGGAGGAAGATCTGAGGACACGGGATGGAGTGAAAACGTGCAGGAGGTCGGAGAGGTAAGGAGGGGCGAGGTTATGGTGTACAGAAGGATTTTGTAAGTGATTCTTTGATTTACCGGGAGCCAGTGAATTTGCTGAAGGACAGGGGTGATGTGGTGTGATGAGGGGGTTTTGGTGATGATCCGGGCAGAAGAGTTCTGAACCAGCTGAAGTTTATGGAGGGACTTTTGAGGTAGGCCAAAGAGGAGAGAATTACAATAGTCAAGGCGGGAGGTGACAAGGCTATGGACAAGGGAGTGTGGAGTTTGGTTTGCAGGAGAGGTAGAGCTGGGTGTCGTCCGCGAAGCAGTGGAAATAAATGTTAAATTTACGGAAGATATGGCCGAGGGGGAGGAGGTGGGTTATGAAGAGGAGGGGCCCCAAGACAGAGCCCTGGGGCACACCTGTGGTGACTGGGGAGGGGTCGAGGAGAAAGACTTGAGTTGTATGAACTGAGTGTGGTCTGTGAGGTAGGAATGGAACCATTGAAGGGGGGTGTGGGTGATGCCAGTTGAGGAAAGTCTACTGAGGAGGATGGGGTGAGAGATGGTGTCAAAGGCTGCACTCAGGTCGAGGAGGATGAGGATGGAGAGTGAACCAGTGTCAGCTGCAGTGAGGAGATCATTGGTAATTTTGATAAGTGCAGTTTCTGTGCTGTGACGTGGACGGAAACCAGACTGGAAGGGTTCATACAAACTGTTCAGAGTGAGATGTGCGTGGAGTTGGGAGGAGACTATTTTTTCAAGAATTTTGGAGATGAAAGGTAAGTTGGAGATGGGGCGGAGATTATTGAAGTCGTTGGGATCTGAACCAGGTTTTTTCAGAATTGGCGTGACAGCAGCAGTTTTGAAGGCAGAGGGGACAATACCGGCGGACAGTGAAGAGTGGATAATGGCAGAGATGAGGGGAAGCAGAGAGGAGAGGCAGGATTTGACCAGGGTTGTGGGGATAGGGTCTAGCAGGCATGTGAAGGGCTTAGATTTGCGGATGAGGTTGGATATTTCAGAGGCAATGGGGAGTTGAAAGGAGGTAAAGGGTTGACTGTAGAGGAAGGGTTCAGGTGTGGAGAGAGAAGGAGGGTGGGAACAGAGGTGCTGGTGAATGGAGTTGATTTTATCATTAAAGAATAGCATCAAGGAGTTACAGGTGTCAATAGAGTAAAGGTGGGGGGGTAAGGAGTGGGGAGGCTGGAGGATCTTGTTGAGTAGTGAAAAAAGTGATTTGGTGTTTCCTTCGTTGGATGTGATGAGACCAGAGTAATAAGCAGATTTACTGTGTGCAATGGAGTCTTTGTAATGAAGAATGCGGGTTTTGTACATGTTTATGTGTATTGTGAGTCCAGTTTTTTTATAGAGCTGTTCCAGTTGGCGCCCTTTGGTTTTCATTGTCCGGAGTTCAGGAGTGTACCAGGGAGCAGATGATGAAAAGGAAACAGACTGAGTTTTCAGTGGGGCAAGAGAGTTGAGGATGTTGTTTAAACCATTGTTGTAGAGCGCTGTGAGATCATCAGGGTTGGAGAGAAAATCCAGGATTGAAATAATGTCAATTCTGGAGCAGAGAGTGTCAACATTAATGTCCTTTAAATTCCTGAATGAGATGAGACGTGGAGGTTTGACTGCAGAGAGGGAGAGTGCAGCACTGAATGTGAGGATCCCTTAGAAAGGGTTGTTGTAGGGCTTTTTTGTAACCAAGTATTTATTTTTTTGTCATCTGTTTGTTGACAGTGTTAAATTGTGTGAGATTTGATTCATTCAAATGTGAATGACTGCTCAAAGTGATAATGTTAGTGTGAACTATAACACTACACGTTGTTGTTTTCAATAAAAAAAACATTTGCACAAAGCAAGCCTATCCTCTTTTCCATGTTGAGAACAGTATTAAAATGATAATTCAAGGGTCATTTTGAATAGATAAAGATATAATGTGCAATTAATCAGGAGTTAACTATGACATTCATGAGATTAATCGCGATTAAATATTTAATATTTAATATTTATTAATTGATTGACAACACTAATATATATATATATATATATATATATATATTTTTTTTTTTTTTTTTCAATACATAAGCATGAGCACAGTGTGCCATTGGCCTACATTTAGTTTATTAAATGTCAGTTAACAACAAAGCAGAAATACAGCATCAGGAGTTTCTGAAGAGACAAATATATTAGGTGAAAAAGATCGATGAGGAGGACAATGATTTGGTTTTGAATTTGTTTGTGTATACATTAGTCTTCTTATATTAGTCTATTTTTATATTTGTTGGTTTCTTTGTAGATAAAAGAGCTTGGTCTGTACCAGCTCTATATGGAAAGTGTCCTGAGACAACTTCTGTTGTGATTTGGCGCTATACAAATAAAATTGAATTGAATTGAATTGAATTGAATTATATTCTAATTTAAAAATCATCATTAATTTTATATATAACTTAAACACAACATGTAGTTTTTGGTATCTCCTGCCGGCTCTAGAGCCTCTTTAAGAATAACAAAACACCCCCTTGAAAATCTTGTCTTTACTGACCTCCAGCTTTAACTTCTCAACTTGCTGTCGTGATGTGAATGTGTACTCTAGAATCAGGCCTAGAATTTTGTAATTTTAGAGAAGGCCACTTGGTCTGCAGCAGGGCAATTTTTTGAGGGCAAAAAGGGCACATTACAAAGCATCAAGGTCATAGGATAAAAAGGCAATTTTGATTTCACTTAAATAGACAAAACCATTTTTAGAAACATGAATGGCTTTTTAATCAACATTGCAAATAAAAAACCTATCAAAAGAATAATTAATTTTGAATGCACACGATTGGGAAAGGTTTGCGGTTTTGCACGTGTTGCACATGTCTGTTTCTGTAAATGGAGTCTAGGCTTTGTGAGAAAGGTATATTGGCTGTTTCTGCTTGAACAAAAAGGATCTTAGATAAAAAAAAGGTTTATCACTGTAGGGATCCCTCCCACAGTGCTGTCAGATACTTAGAATAACAACCTGAGCCTGTCAGTGGCAAAAACATGTAGTGGCCGTAGAGGCAAATGCCTGGAGGGATTACACTGCAGGCCGTTTTGCAGCTGCCAGCTGCTGCACTCTCAATTAATATTAGACCAAAAACTGGTGTCCCCATTAGTCACATGCACACAGCATGAGAAAATAGGAACACATATTAGAGCAGAACCTTTCCTATTTGTTTGAGACACTGAAATCTTCCAGTACACATGAACTAGCAGCAGAAACCCTGATGCACAGCGCAAAGTGACTCACTTCAGCAGGATCTATAATGAACCTGTTTACCTGGGGAGCGTGTTATAATTCCACTCAGTTCCTTCCTGCTCTCTGTGATCTCCAAACTGTGTTTTAATACAGCTAAATCCATGTACAATATGTTATGTGTCTGCTGTCAGACAATAAAATTAAAATCTATGAGAAGAATGAACAGATAGTAACTCAAAAATAGTTGTTTGTCATTCTCAAGCTTCTGTGATCAAATAAATAGAGACAAAATAAACAAAAATACAGGTTAATGACAGCAGTTGTGCTGTGCGATATACATATGTGCTATAACATTTCAAATCAGTCACATACAAAATACTAAAGCTCATCAAATTAAAATACAAAGCAATAAAATTTTCCTTTTTTTGCAAGGATATTAAAGAGGTTTTTTGTACTACGTGAAAAAAATGAGTTTGGTTAAGAAATCAGGTTCAAACAGTTTCTACTATTGATAATTCATGAGGTTGCAGCTGAGAAAAGCCTAATTACATCTCAGTATTGAAAATATATGATATGATATGATATGATATGATATGATATGATATGATATGATGGAAAAAGGAACACAAATAGAGGAAAATGTATAAATTAAGAATCTCAATCCTCAAACATCTATATCCTCCCTGCTAAGTATACACAACCTTAATTGTTTTCATCATTGTCACTTCACATATGAATTACACACACTCACACGCACATACACACACCTACTACCTAAGACAATTAGAATATCAGAGCAAATAGCAGAAAAAAAATAAGATACCCACAGAGACAGACAGACAGACAGACAGACAGACAGACAAACACACGCACACACACACACACACACACACACACACACACACACACACACACACACACACACACACACACACACACACACACAGCCCCTCCCTGTTGATTCAGATGTAGAGATGCTGAAAGTCAAAGACTCAACAAAGCACACTTTCACAGATAAATGTGTAAAAAGTTCATCGCTGTGGCATGCTGCATAGGCAGTCTGCATATTTCACTGTATGATCACCACTGTTACTATGATGGGATGCCTCTCAGTGGAGATGTGGCAAATTTCATTTGCTTTTTAACTTCTGCAGGCGATAAACATCAAGTTGAGAAGTGAACAACGGCAAAAGGATTATTGTGCTGTTTCATGTCATGGGCACAAAGTTGTGATCAGAATCTGTGACGAGACACTGTGAGGGATTTTCCATATAGCAGTAAAAACACATTAAAGGTGGTGAGACAGTGTGATCCTGTTTACTGCAGCTCTTTTTCTAACAGCTCAAAGTTGCTGCTCCTTCGTTTGCTGGCTGCATACAGGCTACACCACCTTATTGGTAACTCTTGCTGAGGTTATGTAGCCTGAAAGGACAAACTGCAGACAACAAAATCGATCGTACTGTCAACTATGTTTTAAGTTCATCAATATTCTTATTTTATTTACACTTCATTTTAAAGGTGATAGAATTGAACATTAATTGGAAAGTTAAGTGCCACAGTGCTCTTAGTACTTATTTGACATGACAGATAACTGTAGCCTTGGGTTTTGGTCCCTAGTTGAGTGTTGAATTTCACCCACTGATACATATTGATATACTGTACATGATCAGGCTTTAATTATACTGTACCCCCTTCAGTAACAATGTTTCCATTCTTCTGTTCACTTTTGATAAAAAGCAATGATGGGAAAGTTCATACTGTCTCATGACTGAATGTTCTTTCATTCACTGTGATAGTGAATGACATTTACGGGAAGCAGAGTGTTTGCAATAGCAGCATCATTGTTTGATGTTTATTGCTGAAAAGCTGAGCAATTCATCGACTTGCTTTCTGTGATCTTCACTCTCGACAATCTCTACCAGCATCAGAAAGCTGTGGGAGAAAACACCAGCAGCAAGAGGGCAGATGCCCCGGTCACTTTTTGAGGAAATGAGGTAAAAATAAAAGAATTGCTGTTAGTGTTGTTTCAGGTCATTGTGTAATGAGTAAAAAAGTGTTAATATTGGGAGACCAATGTCAGTGTCAGTGTTCTGGTAGAGAGTAAGAGTTGTAAATGGTGTATGAAGTGTGTTGCTTGTGTTTTGGATGTGAGAACTGTTGAGCTGCATGTTGGTAAAGAGAACTGTTTGAACAGTTTATAATAGGTGAACTGTGTTTTACCTGCAGTAACAAAAAAAAAAAAAAAAAGTCCAATATTCACTGGCTTTTATTTCTGTTTTTGGTTTCTCCCAATTCCTGAGGGTGGTTAAAGCAAAAGAGTGGTGAGAGTGAACCACAAGAGTAAAGTTGCAGCTGCACAACTAACCAATGAAGCTTCATAAAGCAGAGGGAAGACACGCATTCAGGTGATCACGACCAGAGAGCCTCTGTGCTCACAGATGTTTTAACATACAGCTTTATTTATATTTCAAAGAGGACAAATGTGTATTATTTGGTATCATTTTGGTATGCTCTAACACTTGTTTCTTGGTCACAGTTCCATTCTGTTCACAAAGTCACTTCACTGTAATCAAGCCAAGCAATGATAATGATGGTCAACTCACTCTGCAGATCTCATTAATTAAAATATTCCCATCTGTAGTTGGAGTTGCCTGTGTGGTAATGGACACATGGTGGCTGATGCTGGGCCCAGACTCCACATGATGGAGCTGTCTGGTGTCTGACTGCAGCTAATGTAGTTTTAGACAAAATGTTTTCTTGTTTGAATCACGAGATGCACCTTCTGGCAAACTCATGGAGCCTGACGTGCTGACGTGCTGACGTGCTGAGGTAAGCGTATCGTCTCACTTCCTGTTTCTGGTTGCTGCCTTACGAGTAGTGTGCGTTTGTCGCTCTTGTTCCTCTGAGTGTAATTTGCTCTGTGTTTTGTTACAGCGGCCTTTTATCCGCACTCTAGAGTAACATTAGTTCTGCTCAAGCACCCATAAGTCTGTTTATTTAGCGACCGTCAATTTTATTTGTCTACGCGCTTGTCTGCTCTGCTAGCTATACCAACTTAGCCTAGCAGCTAGCGATGGCTTCTCTCTGTCCCTCTCCAGCTCTCTCCTGCTTGGTGTGTCACATGTTTAGCTACTCCTCTGCCTCCTTTAGTGATACTGGTACGTGTAATAAATGTAGTTTATTTGGTGAGTTGGAGGCGAGGCTTAGTGAATTGGAAGCTCGGCTCCGCACCATGGAAACAAAACCATTAGCTATAGTTAGCCAGGCCCCCGTAGTCGGTGCGGACCGACCAAGTGCAGCTCCGGCTAGCCGTCCCTCGACAGCTCCCGAGCAGCCGGGAAACCAGGGAGGCTGGGTGACTATTCGAAGGAAGCATAGTCCCAAGCTGAAGCCCACGGGTCACTACCAACCGCTTCATGTTTCTAACAGGTTCTCCCCACTCGGTGACACACCCGCTGAGAAACCAACTCTGATTATTGGCAGCTCCATTTTGAGAAATGTGAAGTTAGCGACACCAGCGACCATAGTCAAATGCCTGCCGGGGGCCAGAGCGGGCGACGTCGAATCAAATTTGAAACTGCTGGCTAAGGATAAGCGTAAATACCGTAAGATTGTTATTCACGTCGGCGGTAATGACACCCGGTTACACCAATCGGAGGTCACTAAAATTAATGTGGAATCGGTGTGTACATATGCTAAAACGATGTCGGACTCCGTAGTTTTCTCTGGACCCCTGCCAAATCTGACCAGCGATGATATGTTTAGCCGCATGTCATCGTTCAATCACTGGCTGTCGAGGTGGTGTCCAGCAAACGGTGTGGGCTTCATTGATAATTGGCAGACTTTCTGGGGAAGACCTGGTCTGATTAGGAGAGACGGCATCCATCCCACTTTGGAGGGAGCAGCTCTCATCTCTAGAAATCTGACCGATTTTATTTATGAACCTAACCCCTGACAACTCAGAGTTGAGACCAGGAGGCAGAGCTGCAGTCCTACACGCTTCTCTGCGCCTCCATTAGAGCAGTTACCCACCCAACACTCCATAGAGACTGTTTCCGCCCCCCGACCACGTAAACTAAGTAAACCAAAAGTACAGAGAAGAGGAGTTAAACATAAGAATCTAATTAAAATTAGAACAACCTCTGCAATAGTACAACAAGATAGGAGAATTAAATGTGGACTCCTTAACATCAGATCTCTGTCCTCTAAAGCTGTTCTAGTAAATGAGTTAATATCAGACCATAATGTTGATTTATTTTGTCTGACTGAAACCTGGCTGTGTCCTGAAGAGTATGTGAGCCTAAATGAAGCTACTCCTCCGAGCCATATTAATACTCACATTCCTCGAGGCAGCAGCAGAGGAGGTGGAGTTGCAGCCATTTCTGACTCAAGCCTTTTGATCAACCCTAAACCTAAACTCGACTACAACTCATTTGAAAGCCTTGTTCTCACTCTTTCTCATGAGAAATGGAAAACAGTGCAGCCACTTTTATTTGTTGTAGTATACCGCTCTCCTGGTCCTTACTCCGAATTTATAGCTGAGTTCTCGGAGTTTCTATCAAGCTTAGTTCTTGAAGCAGATAAAGTAATTATTGTAGGTGACTTTAAAGTACATGTCGACGTTGATAATGACAGCCTTAGCACTGCGTTTATCTCAGTATTAGACTCAGTTGGCTTCCGCCAGAATGTACATGAACCGACTCACTGTTTTAACCACACCCTCGACCTTGTTCTGACATATGGCATTGAAATCGAAGACTTAATAGTCTCCTCACAGAATCCTCTTTTATCAGACCATCATTTAATAACTTTCGAATTCATATTACCAGACTACCAGCCAGTAGGCAAAAATTCTTATACCAGACTCCTGTCTGATAGTGCTGTAGCTAAATTTAAGGATATGATCCCATCAGTATTTAATTCAATGCCATGTCTCAATACAACAGAGGAGTCTTATGCTAACGTTAGTCCCTCCCAGATTGACTTCCTGGTTGATAGTGCTACAGGATCGTTGCGTATGACACTTGACTCTGTTGCTCCCCTAAAAAAGAAGAAAATTAAACATAGGAGGTTAGCTCCATGGTATACTCCTCAAACCCGCAAATTAAAGCAAACTTCACGGAAAATAGAAAGGAAATGGCGTTCTACCAATTTGGAAGAATTTCGGTCCGCCTGGCAAGACAGTCTTAAAATATACAGGAAAGCCCTCCGCAGTGCCAGGGCAGCCTATTACTCTGCACTAATAGAGGAAAATAAGAACAATCCCAGGTTTCTCTTCAGCACTGTAGCCAGGCTGACAGAGAGCCATAATTCTGTTGAACCATGTATTCCTTTAGCTCTGAACAGTAATGACTTCATGAGCTTCTTTAATGATAAAATTCTAACTATTAGAGACAGAATTCATCGACTCCTGCCGTTAACAGGTACTGTTTTGTCTTCAAACGCAGAAATCGTAGAAACTGTTACTCAGTCTGTCGCAGTTTTAGACTGTTTTACTCCTGTTGACCTTCACCAACTAATTTCAATAATTTCATCATCAAAATCATCTACCTGTATTTTAGATCCTATCCCGACTAAGCTGTTTAAAGAAGTATTACCTCTAATTGACTCTTCAGTTTTAGACATGATCAATCTCTCTTTATCAACAGGCTACGTACCACAGTCCTTTAAAGTAGCTGTGATAAAACCGCTACTGAAAAAGCCTACTCTTGATCCAGGGGTTTTAGCCAACTATAGACCGATATCCAACCTTCCCTTTCTCTCAAAAACTCTTGAGAAAGCAGTTGCCAATCAGCTGTGCGACTTTCTAAACAATAATAGTTTATTCGAGGATTTCCAGTCAGGATTTAGAGTGCATCATAGCACAGAGACAGCACTGGTTAAAGTTACAAATGACCTTCTAATTGCATCTGATAAAGGATTTGTCTCTGTACTAGTCTTACTGGATCTTAGTGCTGCATTTGACACCATTGACCATGGCATCCTATTGCAGACACTGGAACATTTCATTGGCATTAAGGGAACTGCGCTAAGCTGGTTTAAATCCTACTTGTCAGATCGCTCTCAGTTTGTACGCGTTAATGACGACTCCTCTGTGCTCACTAAAGTCAGCTATGGAGTTCCGCAGGGTTCTGTGCTTGGACCAATTCTATTCACCTTATATATGCTTCCTTTAGGTAAGATTATCAGGAAGCACTCAATAAATTTTCATTGCTATGCAGATGATACCCAGCTATATTTATCAATGAAACCGGAAGAAACCAGTCAGTTAACTAGACTACAAGCATGTCTTCATGACATAAAGACCTGGATGACCTGCAATTTTCTGATGCTAAACTCGGACAAAACTGAAGTTATAGTAGTAGGCCCTAAACATCTTAGAAGGTCACTTTCTGATGACATAGCAGTTATGGATGGCATTGCGCTGGCCTCCAGCACCACTGTAAAGAATCTGGGAGTTATCTTTGACCAAGACATGTCCTTTCACTCCCATGTAAATCAAATTTCAAGGACTGCCTTTTTTCACCTACGTAATATCGCAAAAATCAGGCATATTTTGTCTCAAAATGATGCAGAAAGTCCATGCATTCGTAACTTCCAGGCTGGATTATTGCAATTCTTTACTATCAGGCTGCCCAAATTCGCTGCTGAATATTCTCCAGTTGCTCCAGAACGCTGCAGCACGTGTTCTGACAAAAACCAGGAAGCGAGATCATATTTCTCCAATACTCGCCACTTTGCACTGGCTCCCTGTAAAGTTTAGAATAGAGTTTAAAATTCTCCTCCTTACTTACAAAGCCATAAATGGCCAGGCACCTTCTTATCTTAAAGAGCTCATAGTACCTTATTGCCCTACTCGAACACTGCGTTCCCAGAATGCAGGTCTACTTATGGTTCCTAAAGTCTCAAAAAGCAGAACAGGAATCAGAGCATTTAGCTATCAAGCTCCTCTCCTGTGGAACCATCTTCCAGTCTTTGTCCGGGAGGCAGACACTGTCTCTACATTTAAGAGTAAGCTTAAAACTTTCCTTTTTGATAAAGCTTATAGTTAGGGCTGGCTCAGGCTTGTCCTGGACCAGCCCCTAGTTATGCTGCTATAGGATTAGACTGTCGGGGGACATCCAAAGATACACCGAGCTCCTCCGTCCTTCTGTCCCTCTCCATCCGCACGCTCTCATGTCCTACCACAGCGTGTTACTAACTTAGCTCCTTCCCCGGGGTCTCTGTGCTTTGTCGTCTTGCAGGTTCCCATGGACAGTGGCTGAATCTGGATTGTGGATTTCAGCTGCATCTCCTGCCTTGGCCCTGCCTGACATCCACTGTCACTGTTACTGTGACTGCATGTCTGTCTCTCTGTCTCTGTCTCTGTCTCTGTCTCTCTCTCTGACTGCTTTTCTGTCTGTCTGTCTGTCTTGTCTGTCTGTCTGTCTGTCTGTCTGTCTGTCTGTCTGTCTGTCTGTCTGTCTCCTCTCCCTCTCTTGCTCTTCCTCTCTCACCCAACCGGTCGAGGCAGATGGCCGCCCACCCAGAGTCTGGTTCTGCTCGAGGTTTCTGCCTGTTAAAAGGAAGTTTTTCCTCGCCACTGTCGCCAAGTGCTTGCTCATGGGGGAATTGTTGGTTTCTTTGTAGATAAAAGAGCTTGGTCTGTACCAGCTCTATATGGAAAGTGTCCTGAGACAACTTCTGTTGTGATTTGGCGCTATACAAATAAAATTGAATTGAATTGAATTGAATTGAATTGAATCGTGTTGTTTCTGCATCATTTGTGCATCAGAACCATTTAATGTTTTCTGTTGATGTGATTTTCAGACAACCTTCCCTTAAAATTACAACCAAACTGCCTTCCTACTTCTGATGTACTTACTTCAGATTTAAGATTAATTCCTAGTCATGCAGTCTGTTATTTTGCCCACCATGACCAGCATCTACTGGTATTTGGCTGATTTGGAGTCTTTGTAAGATCTAGAAAGTGTGTATGTGCATGTTAATTCCCTCTTCAGATCTTTTATGTATATATAGATAGGGCTGGGTGATAAAAGGATAATGACATGTCTCGTGACAGACACGTAATCAAGATCTCTAAAAAAATGCGTTAGATAAAACATTCGATAATTAGTTTCTTCGTCGGAAGAAACAGCTGCGAAGCGCGGTTGGTTGCATGAACAAAGGCACTCGCTCTCTGGTAACCGAGCAACGTAGGGCGTAATCGCTGAGCAGTGGGAGTGACACGCTAACACGCCAATCATGTAACAGTATCATGTTCGATTGCGCCATCTCGTTGTCTCGTGTTTGATACTCCGCGAGGAGTGAGATGAGAAATAGAAAGTGAGTCCTGCAGTGAGCAAAACAATTGTCTATAAAACAGGGAAAGTCAGCTCGCCAGCATGGAGTTTTTTGGATTTTATAAGTCGGACCGTAGTCAGACCAATGTGGTCTGTAACTTATGCAAGACTGTCGTCCCCACCAAGACCGGTAATACCATGAACTTGTTTAACCACCTTAGCCGCGCTTACTCTTTGGAGCGTAGCCGTATTTGCCAACGTCCACCAACCGCAGCACCACCGCACAAGCAGCAGACCACCATGCAGAGGTATTCTGCTTCAGTGCCTGATGACAAATCATCTAAAAGGCACGGAGACATAACGGAGGCAGTGGCATATCATATCATAAAGACATGCTTCCGCTGAGCACTGAGGAGAAGCCAGGTTATAAACATCTCTTACGCGTGCTTTTTTTTTTTCTTGTTAACACACTTGCGATAAAAATCTTATTGAATAGTTCATGTATGTTTAGAGTAAGAAGAGTGACAAAAGTTATTCATATGTCTAGGCTGGTTTTATAGTTCAGTCAGTCTTTCTGTGTATGTTTGTTTGTTTGTATGTTACAGATGTCAAGTTCACCTCAGTTTCTGCTATGTTTACAAAACACTGCATATATCTGAAAACATTTTATTCACCAGAAGGTGAATCAGCTTGTGAACTTCCTGCACTAAACCTGCAGAAAAAAGTTCTCAGGTTTCTCTCTGTTTACATTTTTACACTTTTATTTACATTTATTATTTGAGTGTTTTCCATGGTTGTGTTGACATTTCCTTTCCTTTCTGCCTTGATAGCTGAGGGGATTATAATCAGAGGAAGGTTAAATTTAAAATATAAAGTACAGTAAAGTAAAGTTCTTTGACTTGTTTTCAGAAAAACCAAGGTCCTCTCTGTTTCAAACGAGTATTCATAAATATCAGCTGGCTGGTACACTGCATGCGGCATGAGCTATGGGTTCAACTAGCAGACTCTATCATGCTGCATGGTCTGCTTTTTTTGTATTTTAAAACATTTATACCTTATTTGTGAGTAAGATTAATCTTATCAGGGCCACATCACTCTTCTCATTTATATAATGACCCTTCTTGCTGTTGGTTTAACCTGCCAATCATTTTAGCTTATTTTCTTGCTTGCTTTGAAAGAGGCTGTTTTGCATTTAAAGCCTCCTAAAATCACTTGACTGTAATATCTCAGTCTGCTTTGTGCAGTTACATGGCACTGAGCCATTCTTCTTTGAGTTACACTAATGTATTATTGATGGATGCTTAGTCAAGAGAGTGCTGTGTATCCGTACAGTGTTGTTTAACCTTAGTCTGCCCTTTAGCACCTACTGACCATGCCCTTCTGATAAATACATCTCAAACAGTGGGGTGTTATGTTTGTAGAGTGGTTCTATATTTCTATTATTTGTCAGATAGGAAGACATAATGTGTCAGTTGATGAGTTTATCATTAGAGTCAGTGATCCTGTGGAATACTTCAAGGTACTCCTGAAGTTGTTCTATTCTAGAGCTGAGTATGAATAAGACTGGATGCAACAAAAGGTTCACTATGCTTCTGATAAACCAGGCAAAAGTTTTTCACCTATTCTCAATGGTTACACCCGGGCATAAAGACGGGCAAAATGCAATGAATTGTGCAAATAATAGTACAACTAGAAGGGCACTCAGACCTCTGCCAAGGCCAACAGTCCACTCTTCTATGAGATGCAAATCTGCCAAAGCAAACTTCGTGATCAGTATTATTGCTTGTTCTTGAGGAGTATAAAGCTCACCCCTTTTTCCTTCATACCTCTGGTGAAGTTAATTGCAGACGATTTCAATTTGAACGCGAATAAGATTATACTTAGTTGCATGATATGTGTGTATTTACACTTCCATAGACAAAAGTCAAAAATAATTTGTGGTTTGGATCTGTGCCAGAGTGTAAAGGATTCGTCCTGGGCCATGCTACACCATTCCACCAATTTTGTGAAAATCGGGCCAGTAGTTTTTCCATAATCCTGCTGACAGACAAACAAACCAGACCAAAAACATAACCTCCTTGGTGGAAGTAATGAGCACAAATGAAAATTTCAGTCTCAAACAAGAACTGTGTGAAAAAAGAAAAAAGTTTCTCAGAGAGATGTTCTACTTTATTGTGCAAGTATAAACTTGACTGACAATCGATTTAAGATTTAAATCTTTACATTTTTAGATTTGATGATGACAGTGCATGCCTGCCATACCTGCTAACAGCCCTGTGCATCAAACAAGTTGATTGGTTGATTCAATTTCCTGGTGTGAAGCAAGTTTGAAGCACAAAAGAAAAAAAAAATCTGTTCAAATATGAAAGAAACAGCCACAGAAATGTCTGGGACCAGCACTTGTGCATGTTGTGCAAAATGTTACAATTAGTCATTCAAAACGAATGAACAGCTAATGCCTTTAAAGCTGCACTGGGATTTAACAAATTAAAAAGGAGGCAGTTCTCTGAGCCGACAACAAAATGCACCCTGTTGTGATTTACTAGCAACAAGGCACCAAAAAATGTGAAAAACATAAATATAGACATTCAAGCACATCATGCAGCTAATTAGGACTCCAGCATAACAGAGCACACCATGTACCTGCCACCACTTCAAGCAAGTTAGCATTAAATGAGTGACCACATTAAGGGAAAAACACAATTACTGCAACATTAATGAATGGAAAAAATGAGCATTCATACTGAGACATGCTGAACTGTTCACTAAGTACCAATATAAAACTGGAGGAAGCAGTGTATAATATGGAGTTTGAGCCAGTACCTTCACAGCCAACTGGGGGGAAAAATAAAAATCAAGGCTGCCTGAAGCACCATGAACCAGCTATTAGCTTCACATCCACTAACAAGTGGAGTACGGTGCCTGAGAGCAGGATGACTTCATGCACACTGTGGCTGACTTCATCAGGACACAGAGAAACACATCTATTATCTGTGTATGTGACTGATCATTAGGGAACA
The DNA here is from genome assembly GCF_039877785.1 of Chaetodon trifascialis. NCBI lineage: Eukaryota > Metazoa > Chordata > Actinopteri > Chaetodontiformes > Chaetodontidae > Chaetodon > Chaetodon trifascialis. The sequence continues at coordinate 32,429,270 of NC_092058.1, read as the reverse complement.
ATAGTGGGTCTATCAGTCCCTTCCAACACTTCTGGCCCTGTTAAACAGAGAACCATTTGCTGAAGTGCTAACCACACATACAACACGGACACACACACATACAAAGAGTACTATACAATTGCAGCAGCATGCATGGAACCCACTCAAATCACAGTCACTTGGCATGAGGTTTCTTGACCTTGCTATTTCAGCACATAAAGGGCTCACATAAAGGGTCACATTGATGAAAATTGAAAAATTTGTTTGTAGTCAGTCCCCTCACCAAGACAATACAAGTTCAATCAAGTTTGTCACATGTAATCATATGAGGTACAATCAAAGTGAACTGTATTTTGGTGGTGATTACAGGTCCAAAGTTTTGGACCCAATCCAAACTTAGACAACCTACTTGAAACTGTGCAAACATACATTAGGACTCAAATCTAGATTTGAAAGGGACTGAATATAATCTGGACCTGACATCTGAAACAATTAGTCAATTAATTAGTTGTTTGATTGACAGAAAATACATTTAATAATGTATAATAATCTTTAATAATGATGTAATCTTTTCAGTCATTTTCAAGTAAAAATACCAAACACTCAACAGTTCCCACTCCTCCATTGGGATAATTTGCTTTTTCTTTACATAAATACAAAATGGATATCCCTGGGTTTTGAAGAAACAGTGCCTTTGAAGATGTCCTCTTGGGCTCTGAGATTGAGATTTCTTCAGAATCATCAAGCACACACCCTACTTCACTTTCTCCTTCTTTCTCCACCTTGTTTTTCTACTTTCAGCACCTGTGTGTGTGTGTGTGTGTGTGTGTGTCTGTGTCTGTGTCTGTGTGTGCTGATGTGTTACTCACGTTTGAGGGAGAAAGATCTGTTTACACAGTCACATGTGGGGACTCACAGTCTCACGTGGGGACAATATACAGGTCCCCAAAAGTTAAATCATTAAATTTTAGGGTGCAAACTTCACACTCACACTCACAGCTAGGGGCAATTTTAGAGTCGCCAATTAACCTAATGAGCATGTTTTTGGTCTGTGGGAGGAAGCCGGAGCACCCGGAGAGAACCCACGCATGCTCGGGAAGAACATGTAAACTTCACACAGAAAGGCCCCGCCCGGGGATCGAACTGACAACATTCTTGCTGTGAGGCACACACACTACCTGCTGCGCCACCGTGCAGCAAAAGTGAACATATTGTAGCCAAAGGTATTCAATGATTACACTGTCAATAAACATGATTCAAGTCAAATTATTTTTTCCCAAGTCTATAGCTAGCTAATGTTAACTAGTAAAGAAAAGGCAGCAAAATATCCTTTAACTCATGATTCACTGTGACGGTTTCTTTATTTGTGATGCATTTGAAAGGAAGCGTTACAAAGCCAGCGTGGCCAGCCTCTGCTGCCTCCACAATGCCTGCAGGAAAGGAAAGCTTGCTGTGCATTTTCGTAGCCTAGCTGATGAGATGAGCTTGATCTCTGCATGAGCTGCAAGCTTTCCTCAGAAAGGATGTTTGAAGTGTACTGTATTAATGTCACACTAATTACAACCCACTACATCCAAGGCATCGCCTAATACTGCTTAGCTAGATGTCTGGCCGACTGCCGTCACTTAACATGTTCAAGATGATGAAAGTATTCATGCAGTCAGTCTAACTCTTGATCATGTGGTCAGTTACAGTTGACTAGCCTATGTAAACTTGCCACCATAGGAACAGCTATGGTTAGGCTAAAAAACCTTCAAGAAAGCAACAACTTAACTGTGCATGTGCACACAAGCCTGCATGCCATTACTGTGCTCTATTACTAGGGCTGGGCGATATGAGTGAAAACTCTATTGCAATATAAGTGTTTTATATTGGTCAATATTGATAATTATTGATATTTTTTATGACCTATTTAAAATGGGGACCAGGAGAAAAATACATTCAATTTAAACATTTTTATTATAAATTGAACCTTCCTCTGATTATAATCCCCTCAGTTATCAAGGCAGAAAGGAAAGGAAACCATGGAAAACACTCAAATAATAAATGTAAAAAAAAGTGTAAAAATGTAAACAGAGAGAAACCTAAGAACTTTTTTTCTGCAGGTTTAGTGCAGGAAGTTCACAAGCTGATTCACCTTCTGGTGAATAAAATGTTTTCAAATATGTGCAGTGTTTTGGAAACACAGCAGAAACTGAGGTAGACTTGACATCTGTAACATACAAACAAACAAACAAACATGATAGACAGTACAGTAACACTGACTGAACTATAAAACCAGCCTAGACATATGAACAACTTTAGTCACTCTTCTTACTCTAAACATACATAAACTATTCAACTTTATTTTTATTGCGAGTGTGTTTAATAAAAAAAAAAGCACGTGTAAGAGATGTTTATAACCTGGCTTCTCCACAGTGCTCAGTGAGGCGTGTCTTTAGCGATATGATATGCCGCTGCCTCCGTTATGTCTTCGTGCCTTTTAGATGATTTGTCATCAGGCACTGAAGCACATACCTCTGCATGGTGGTCAGCTGCTTGTGCGGTGGTGCTGCGGTTGGTGGACGTTGGCGAATACGGCTGCGCTCCAAAGAGTGAGCGCGACTAAGGTGGTTAAATAAGTTTGTGGTATTACCGGTCTTGGTGGGGACGACAGTCTTGCATAAGTTACAAACCACACTGGTCTGACTACGGTCCGACTTATAAAATCCAAAAAACTCCATACTGGCGAGCTGACTTTCCCTGTTCTATCGACAATTTCTTCGCTCGCTGCAGCGCTCACTTTCTATTTCTCATCTCACTCCTCGCGGAGCAACAAACACGTGACAACGACACAGCGCAACCGAACTTGATAATGTTACATGATTGCCGTGTTAGCGTGTCTCTCTCACTGATTAGCGATTACTACCTATGTTGCTCAGTTACCTGAGAGCGAGTGCCTTTGTTCATGCAACCAACCTTGCTTCGCAACTTCAGGTTTCTTCCGACGAAGAAAAAAAATTATCGAATGCTTTATCGAACGCATTTTATATTGATATTGATAACGTGTCTATCGCGAGACATATCGCTATCGTTCTATCGGCCCAGCCCTATCTATTACTTAAACAAATAGCATTAGACCAGTCACACAGCATTTATAGCCAAGTTATGCTCTCACCAAGTGAAGATCCCAATACAGTACAAAGCAGTCAAACTGGCCTCCGCTGTTATACCAGCTGCTATAACAAAAAAAATCAAAATCAGCTAATATAGCTCATAGATGGTCAGCAATTGGTATTGGAAGCAAAAAAAAATTATCAGGGCATCCCTAACTGACACTGTACCATATCACTACACAGGGGCTATAATTCACAGCCCCAACAACTGCCAACTACTTATCTGTAATACTGCTAGCGATGACCCTACTTATCTCTGTGCCCCCATGTCACCCAGTAGGGAACCAGCCATCACTAAAATAGATAAGTTCCCCACCCACCCTTTCCATCTGGAGGCACCGAGTCTCTCCTGAGGCCCCAACCCAGACACCATGACCTCTGTCTGCCGCTGCAGTCCCCGTGGAGAACCAGCCCTGGTAATGTCCCTGCTCATCTGTCACACTGCACACAACAACTACCAAGAGAGATGGAGTGAGACAATGACAGGCAGGGACAGAAAGGTGAGAGCTGGGCTACACTGATGTATGAGGCACATATTAGCCTTTCACAGTAATTGTGATCCTAAATCCATCAAGTTTAGCCAAGCATGATGGACATGTCTACACTCTTTGCTCTATTTTAGCTTCCATAGATCTAAAAGGACAGAGAAACACAAAAATAGACAAAATAGATTAATAATAGCATCAGTCCAGACTGAACTGGCCTCATCTGAATTCATTATTTATAAATTAAAGAAAATAGCCATTCATGTTCCTTTGCACTGATTGCTGTCAATCCCTGTTGAAAAGAGAGAAATCACTGTCAACATGCTTTCACAGAAAGGTGACGAACATAGTCCATTAAAAACCCAGATGGAAATTTTTGGCTGCGTCCAGTTTGTGACAGGATGTGGGACAGTTTTGAAACACCCGGTCAGTCAGAGGAATTTCAGAGACAACTGGCAGTAACAGCTGTGGGTTAACATTTGTCAGTCTTTGTGTGGATGCTTTCTGTCCAGTGTTCAAACTGTGGAGGTTGTCACTGAAAACTTGCACACACCCATGTAGGTACTGTGCCGTTTTGTCTCAATCTAGCTCAGTGCCCATGTGGCTCTGTGTCTGGTTCCCAGAGTGTAGGCGGCTATATTTACATTAAGTGGAGTTATTAAAGATTTCAGGTCAGACAGTATTGGTGCTCAGTGAGACAGACATTCTCTGTGATTGTACAAACAGCAAATGCTAAGAATCTAAACTGCAGGGCTTTTTTTATTATGCCATAGAATAATCATTTTGGAGAATGATTGGAGAATGTGTTTTCATGCACTGTGGTAAACTGGTTGCTGTAAACATGCTTAAAAATGCAGCAAGACAGTAACCGACCCCCGACCTTATTTTGAAAGCATGTTTTCCTTATTGCAACTGTTCTGACAGAAGTCTCTTGACTTTATTAGTTTGTGTGTGTGTGTGTGTGTGTGTGTGTGTGTGTGTGTGTGTGTGTGTGTGTGTGTGTGTGTTTGTTTGCTTGTTATGGTGTTGGAACAGACTACAGAAGCAGGCAGACAGACAGCTCTTCCTTAACACGACAGAGTATGAATTAAGTCAAATGTTTGGCAGTAAAAAGGGATGTATGACTTCTGGGGGCCTCTTAGTGGCTGTTTCAGTTTTAGTCAGACTTTTATCCAACCTTTCTGTATCAACAGTATTGTGTTATGCACATGCGCACTTACAAAAAGCTGATTAGAAACCCAGTTATATGTACATAACAGAGAAGCAAATTAACATTAATTATTGACTTGGCCAACCTGCACAATGAAACTCTTGACTGCTGTGTGCTTCATTTTTTTCTGCTAAGAGGACACACCACATTCTGTGTTTTGCTGTTCAAAAAACCAAAGAGTGGTGAGTTTTTAAAGGATTTAGCTCATTTAGCTGACACCTGCTGGTGAAAAACTATTGCTTCACAGAGCATAAAAAATACGTAGTTCAATTGACTGATGTAAAGCCAACATTAAGTCAGAGAACGCACAGCAAGGAAATAAACTAGACAATTTCCCCTGGGGATTTTGAAAGGGCCACGGGGGCTACTGCCGGAGTGTGTACATTATGACCATGCTAACAGCGGCTAAGCTAACATTAGCATGTCAAGTAACACATTAAAAAGATCTCAAACACCATTAGAATGCATTTAAGAATCATTTTACCATTAGTTAGTATGTTAGTATTAGCATGCTAATCATTAGCACATTAGCACAACAACCTGATATCAAAAGTCAAACCTGTATGCACCAACAAGTTCAGAGGACCTCATTTTAGCATAGCCGCTGTTAGCATTGTGGCTAATGCTAACATTAGCATGTCAAATGACACATTAAAAAGATCTCAAAAAACATTAGAATGCATTTAAGAATCATTTTTACGGTACGTTATCATGTTAGCATTAGCATACTAATCATTAGCATATTAGCACATTAACCTGACATCAAAAGTCAAACCTGTATGCACCAACAAGTTCATAGGTCCTCATGTTAGCATTCCGCTGTTAGCATTGTGGCTAATTTTAACAGGCCAAAATCACTCATTACATGACTAACATTTCAAACTCACCAGTAATAGTAAGTAAAATAAGTGGCTCGTTATCAAGCCACTGTAGAGCTTGATGACAAGCTGATCATTTGAATCAGCTACATAGCAGCAGCTGAAGCTACATATATGTGTTTGTGTGTGTGTGGGAGAGGAGTGCTCAGAGAAGTACTGAGGCTCAGAGGTTGCCACGGCAACTTGAGGTGATTGCCATTGATGATAGGGGTCCCCCAGGCATACAGACAGGGGCAGACAGAAACATGAGGAAAAATAGCCATTTTCTATGGGGTAAGGTTACTGTCAAAAGTTTTGTGCGTGCGCATAAAAATCGTGCACGTATTAAAAATGTGTGCGTGTTAGTCTGTAGATGTGCATAGATAAAAAATTTGTAAACTCTTGTTTAAGTCAAATCATGCATAGATTATGCAGTGTATAAATTATCTGTGAGAATGCAACTCGTACACTTACAACTTACAAATACGGATTGCAGTTTACGGACGTACACTTCCTTCAGAATGAATACGAATCTGACAAGCGTGAAGTAACTGTCAAAACTACGTCACGAAGTCACAGGCATTATGTATCGAGTGGAAGATAACATCAATTCTACAAACTGCGCATGCGTGAAAGATGGCGGCGAGGGATTTGGAGCAAAGTCAAGTACGTAATTTCAATTTGTTTTAATATAATTTTCTTACTACATTGGTCTCGGGAACTGACTCAAAGTGTACATCTGTCTTATATTGGTGAGGGTAACAACCCAGACGACGTGTTTTAGACCAGCTGGGTCATGGTTAACCTAGTTTAGCAGTGTTTCCTCGATGTACACTCTCTTCAGGCTCTCTTCCACTCTGACCAATGACATTACCTACTCTGACATGAACATTCCGTGCAATACACACCCATTGAAAGCTAAAAATTTCTCCCAAAATGATCATGGTCATTGAACAGTTATTAATCCAAAACTATATGACCTATCAAAACGTGGAAAAACACACCAATACACAAGACTTGTGTCTACAGTTTAAAGTTTAAATGGAGTCTCAAGGTGACAGTATGCCGGAGCAGTAGGCAGTAGAAAAAGTCCAATGATCTGTCAGTTTTTTGACCTTCTCTCATTCATTCTTTATGGGAAATTTATTTATAAATTTAAGAAAAGTAATAGCATGTCGATCCCAATCAAGATGCACGTTTTGATAGATGATTCGCCTGGGTGCTCTTAAAGCTGTAGGACAAGTAGCAAATCGAAATTTGACACAGAAGAGGAATAATAAGAAGAAAAAACATGCAGGATAACAATAGCACTCGGGACTCAGTGCAATTGCCCCATGGCCCTAATGATAGGCTGCATGATACTACAGAGACATAAAGCCCCAACACAAAAAAAATGTGGGCAAGTACTGAGAGCTGCTTGTGAAAGAGATTCACCAACATTGTGCTGATAACAGCCAATCTGCACTGTCGCTGGAAATACATTTTCCCCACAAGATCGAGCATCACGTTGTGTTTCTTGGAAGTATGCTATGACTTTAATAAGAGGAAAAAGACAGAAATGGATAGTGAAGTTATTTTATCCCCCCAGGACTGAACCTGTTCCATACTAAGGCTCATATTACCCTGACTGTGTGGAAAACTGAGACACAAGACCAGCTTTCTGCGTGTCAGGATTCTAAAACTGCGATCACAAAATGCATTGATTTCAGCCAACAACTGGTAACCTTGAATTTATTGTATATTGGAGTAATTAAGAAAGACTTATTTTACCATTCAAGCTGAAAATGTGAAATGTGGCTCATTGTTAAATAACACAGAGTATTCCATTCATATTCTTTTTCTTCAACTTTCTCAGCTTATATCAGTTATATATGAACTCTTAAATCTAGCCAGTATGAACTTTTGTAATAATGCACACTCACACACACATGCACTAGAGCAGTGGTTCCCAACCTTTTTTCCTTGAAGCCCCCCTTGCCTGTGTCCAAGACAAGCCAGGCCCCCCCGCCCCAACTCCTACCTGCATACATGCACTAAAAGAATAAAGTGATTAATTGCAAACTTTTATTTGCAAAAATAAACAGCAGTTGTAGGTTTTTGTTCTTATCCAATTGGGTGTGTTATTGGGATTTTATAAATTTAATGTGCACAAATATAATTTTGGTAACCTCACAACCTCAGCGCAGATTAAATTGTGCGCACCTCCTGTGATCTCTGGCATCACCCAGTGGGGGGCGCAGACCCCAGGTTGGGAACCACTGCGCTAGAACATTCTAACACACAAAGGCATTTTGGGTACACAACGTTAACTCATGTTAACCCTGTTGTTAGAAGACGTTATCATTGATAATTAACATTAGCTGTCAGTCTTCTCGCTTATGACATAACCAGCTGTTTGTCGTCAAAAACAATGTAGAGTGTATGTACCGTTATATCTAGGTAACTAATGTTAGCTAATTATCTTACATTAATATTACCAGTGGCTCCGACAACTTAACTATTTTCAGCATATGAGGAGCAATTTGACTCATCATGTAATGTAACCATGTAACCAAGCTGAAAATATTACAGCGATAGGCAGTGAGTACGGTGAATGGGGGCAGATTTACCCATGACTCCTTTTAACAACAGTTGTTCTTGCTTCCAGTGTCAAGCATTAACTGTGAGAGAGACTTCTCCACAATCAGCAGGGCAAGGACATGACAGTATAACTTAAGTTGCTGAGATGTGCCTCAATCATTTAAACCATCACAAATCATCTTCACAACTAAAAAAGCGACTAATTATCTCCAGCCAGCTTCCCCCACCACGCTATGGTGACGTCATCACCAGCCGGCTTCGCCAGCTGCACCTGTGGCTGAAGGGGTACTGCCTGACAAGAAACATCCCGTATGTGGACAATTTTATAGCATTTTTAAACAGGCCTTGTCTTTTTTTTTGCCTTTGTCCTTAGCAGCCGTCCTATTCTTTGCATAACGGTCTACAGACCACCCCAATATTCATCCTCTTTTATCAGCGAATTCTCTGAATTCTTATCAATCATTCACACCACCTACAACAGGATTTTAATAGCTGGTGATTTTAATCTACACATTGACAACAACTCGGACCCATTATCTAGAGAATTTTAAACCTCTTAAACTGTCTGGATTTTAAACAGCACGTTACGCAGCCGACCCACAACAGGGGGCACACCCTGGACTTGGTCATAACTTATGGCCTGTCCGTGGGTGTGTCCTCTGTTGTGGATCTGGCTGTGTCCGATCACTTCTGTGTGTTTTTTAACATCACCAGTGAGAATAATGAGGAAACGCTACCCGCTCCTGAAGTGGCTGCAAATTTTCTCCAGATTTTACAGAGCACTCCTGCAGATATTTTACCAGCACCCTGTGATTTTATCGTTGACAATTTTAACAGTAATCTGAAGTCAACGCTGGACTCAGTGGCTCCTCTTTTAACAAAAACAATTAAGAAAAAACCTACACCTCCGTGAACAAATGAAGAAATTAAGCAACTGAAAAGAAACTGCAGGAGTGCTGAGAGGAAACTGAGAAAATCAAAACAGTCCATTATGAAGTTTTACATCATCACCTCAAAACTTACAATAACACTATTAAACAGGCAAGAATTTCTCACTTCAAAAAACTAATCTCTGACCACAAAAACAATCCCAAATTTCTTTTCTCCACAATTGATCTTTTAATAAGCAGTAATTTTAACAGATCTCATAAGACAAAAACAAATGTGTGAAGACTTTGCAGACCTCTTCAGGTGCAAAATTGATAACATCAGATCCAGTCTTTTATCTCAACAGGTTTTAACTACCAATACATCTGGATCACAGGTTTTACCTGAGGAAACACTGGAAAGTTTTGCCCTGGTTGATGCGAGGACACTTGGACGAGTTTTCTCCCAGGTAAACCCTACAACCTGCCTTTTTGATCCAATTCCCACAAAGTTTTTGGATTTGGACTCTATGGATTCTTTGAGGAACAGCTGTTATACATGGTGAATTGCTCTCTTCAGATGGGTGTCTTCCCTGCCTCCTTTAAAACGGCGGTGGTGAAGCACCTTCTGAAGAAGAGCAATTTAGACACCAATTTTCTTAATAATTACCAATCTGTATCCAACTTACCTTTTTTGAGTAAAATTTTAGAAATACTGGTTTTTAACCAAGTAAACGATTTTTGAAACAAAAAGAACATTTTAGAAAGGTATCAGTCTGGTTTTAGGGTGAACCACAGTACCGAGACAGCCCTATTAAAGATTTTAAATGATATCAGGTACAACTTAGATAAACACAAGCTCACAGTCTTGGTACTACTGGATCTAACCGCCGCCTTCGATACAGTGGACCATCACATTTTATTAAACAGACTGAGGCACCTGGTTGGCCTCTCAGGTACTGCTTTTAACTGGTTTGTCTCATACCTCACTGACCGACACTTCTTTGTAAGTTGGGATGCATGTTCCTCAGGAACCCATGAGATCAAGTGTGGGGTTCCCCAGGGGTCAATTTTAGGTCCAACTCTTTTTAATCTTTACATGCTTCCCCTTGGGGACGTCATCAGGAGGCACGGCATCAGCTTCCATAGTTATGCTAATGATACGCAACTGTACATTGGCGTGTCTCCTGATGACATAGGGCCAATTGATGCCCTTTTTAACTGCATTTTAGACATTAAGTCATGGATGGCAGAAAATTTCTTTCAGCTCAATCAGGACAAATCAGAGGTCTTAGTCATTGGTCCTGAAGGCAAGAGAGAGAAACTTTTACCAAAACTAAAAGATCTTAAACCAACACATTCTGTAAAAAATCTGGGCTGGATTTTTGAGTCTGAGCTTACTTTTATTCCACATATCAAAAACATAACAAAGATAGGTTTTTACCATTTTAAGAATATAGCCAGAGTCCACCCGTTTCTCTCTCAGGCCGGCGTGGAGGTGCTGATGCATGTTTTATCTCTTGTCGCTTAGATTACTGTAATGCCCTGCTCTCTGGTCTTCCCAAAAAGAGTATCTCAAATTTTAAATTACTACAGAATTCAGCCACAGGAGTACTGACGAGGACCAGAGGGCGAGAGCACATTTCACCAGTTTTAAAATCGCTGCATTGGCTCCCCGTGCATTTCAGGATAGATTTTATGGTTCTTTCATTAGTTTTCAAATTTCTTAACGGTCTCGGGCCTTCTTATTTATCTGACCTACTTTTATCCTATCAACCCTCGGGGACCCTGAGGTCCTCCAGCACTGGCCTCTTAACCATACCAAAAGTAAGAACTAAAACACACGGGGAGGCGGCTTTTAATTATTATGGTCCCCGATTGTGGAACAGCCTGCCGAAGAACCTCAGGGCCACAGAGACCGTTGATGTTTTTAAAAAGCGGCTCAAGACCCACCTTTTTAATCAGGCTTTCAATTGATTTGTTTGATTTATCTCATTCCTTTAATCAGGCTTCTTATAGGCTTATAGGCTAATGACATCTTTATTTACTATTTATTTCATTTACTCATTTTATTTCATTCAATGTTTATGTCTTGGTCCCATGGTTTTTAGCTGCGGCGTTTCCTCATGGGGGCCCCTGGTTTTTAGCTGCGGCATTTCCTCATGGGGGCCCCCCACACTGGGAGTTGCTCTTGGTCTACTGATGGGGGCGCTGCTGAGGGGACGGCTCTGGTCTGGATAGCTGTGAGTCTCTATATGTCTATATATGTCTATGTATTTATGGGGGCAGGAGGGCTGGGTTTTCTTTTTCTTTTTTGCTATTTTTAGCCTCTGTGAGGCACTTTGTGTTGCTTTTAAGTATGAAAAATGCCATATAAGTAAAGTTTGATTTGATTTGATTTGATTTGATTTGATTTGATTTGATTTGATTTGATTTGAAAAGAAGAGTAGTAAGAGTGCTTCAAATGCACCTGTTATTTACATTCATTTGACTTCTTGAACTTACCTTCTCTTTCAGGTCAAATCAGACCTTCAAACAGGCTGCAAGGAGAGCACCTGGCTGACTGCCTGAGGATCTCCATCAATCAACCCCAAGGAATTCAACTACAAAAGGGCACTAGAACTGTGTTTCTCAGAGCCCAGGAAAATGAAATGCCTAAATGCAGGGTGCAAAGTTTGCCAATTACAATGTAAGGGGAGTTGATTAATACCGTGTCCTCTACCCATAAAGGATAACAACTCTGTATTGAAGGCCTCCAAGTATGAAATATGGACGCTTTGAGCCATTAAACAATGTCCTGCAATTATCCATCAAGTTCTACAGTTTGGTTCGGCCCCCCAAAAAATGTTCAAAATGGGTATATTTTTGGCTAAAAGCTTTGAATTGTTTTACTCCACAGTTGAACTCCTTGTTTTCTAAAAAAAACACACAGATTTTGCCTCAGTTCTTTGACAGCATAGTTGAGTCTGTGTTTTAACCATTTGTGAACTGTGTTGAACTATGTCTCATTCACCATACATTGTGGGTGTGACTTTTCTTCCATCATTTATAAGACTTTATTGATCCCACCAGGGAAATTAAGCACACAGCAACCTTCCCATACAGGGAGTTAGTGCGCATGCGCCAACCCGCGCGTGCAGCCTGTTGCAGTCGCTCCTGTTTCTTTTCTTAGTTTTTTACAATTCTTTTGCTCTATTCTTTATTATTAATATATTGCAACGTAAGGACTGTTATTTGAAGCTGTGCCCTCTCCAAACATGCTGGCTGAGAGAGTTCTGGTTTGTTTTTTCACTTTGAATTTACTACTCTCACTGGGGCACAGCACCGATGTGCAGCGCATTGTTTACGCCAGAGATCAGCTGATCGCGCTGAGGCTGGTCGGCTTGTTGGCTAGAACAACAGAGATCCCCGCTGAAATCTGGAGAAAAACACACAGAGGATGCAGGGGAGGACGGAAACAGCAAATTTCATTTCAAATTTCAAAAACAACAATTTCACGCAGTATGTGAGCTGTCCAACAAGAGAGGAGAGAACCCTGGACTTGTTGTATGCTAACGTCAAGGATGCATACAGCTGTTCCCCCCTCCCCCCTCTGGGCAGGTCAGATCACAACCTTGTGCTCCTCACTCCCTGTTATGTGCCTCTGGTGAAAAGTCAGCCTGCGACCACAAGGACAGTGAGGAGATGGTCAGAGGAGACATATCAGACACTGCAGGGCTGTTTTGAGGTGACAGACTGGCAGGCACTCTGTGAGCTGCATGGGGAGGACATTGATTGATCACCTTCTGTGTGGACTCCACTGTCCCATCCAAGACTGTCCATTGTTATCCAAACAACAAGCCGTGGGTGACAAAGGACATCAAAGACATCCTCAATCAGAAGAAGAGGGCCTTCAGGCGGGTAACAGGGAGGAGGTGAGAACGATACAGAAGGAACTAAAAGTGAGAATCAGGGAGGCTAAGGAGAAATACAGGAGGAAGCTGGAGTGGAAACTCCAGCAAAACAACTTGAGAGAGGTCTGGAGTGGTATGAGGACCATTACTGGCTTAGGGACAGGCAGCAGAGGAGTTGAAGGCAGTATTGACAAGGCAAACGAGCTGAATTTGTTTTTTAATAGACTCGACACTGCAGGCCTGGCTCATGCTGCCTCTGACTCCGCTGCTGTCTGTACCGGACGACCATCATCAACCACTCCCCTCTCCTCCCCTCCTTCTCCTTCTCCCCCTCCTCCTTCTCCTCCTTCTCACACCCCCCATCTTCCTGTGTGAGCCCTCTTCACACCTCCTCAGACTGCCAGACTATCCTTACTCACCAACTTGAGGATTACACCACACCTCCCCTACCTGTCACCTCCACAGTGTGCTTCACTGCAAACCAGGTGAGAAGACAGCTGATGAGACTCCACTCCAACAAAGCTCCAGGCCCTGATGGTGTCAGCCCCAGGGTGCTCAAAGCCTGTGCCCCCCAGCTGTGTGGAGTTATTCAACATGTCTTCAATATGAGCCTAAGTCTCCAGAGGGTCCCCATGCTGTGGAAGACGTCGTGCCTCGTTCCTGTGCCAAAGACATCACGGCCCAGGGACTCAAAGGATTACAGACCTGTGGCACTGACCTCCCACAGTCATTATGAAGACTCTGGAGAGACTCGTCCTGCAACAGCTCCGGCCCCTGGTCAAGCCACTGATGGACCCCCTCCAGTTCGCCTATCAGCCCCGACTTAGAGTTGAGGACGCCATCATCTACCTGCTCAACCGTGTCTACGCCCACCTGGACAAGCCGGCGAACACTGTGAGAGTCATGTTTTTTGACTTCTCCAGTGCATTCAACACCATTCGTCTGGCTCTACTGGGTGACAAGCTGACAGCGATGCAGGTGGACGCCCCCCTGGTGTCCTGGATTGTGGAATACCTGACTGGCAGACCACAGTATGTGCGCCTGCAACACTGTGTGTCAGACAGAGTGGTCAGCAACACTGGGGCCCCACAGGGGACTGTTCTCTCTCCCTTCCTCTTCACTCTCTACACCACGGACTTCAGCTATTGCACAGAGACCTGCCATCTTCAGAAGTTTTCTGATGACTCTGTTGGATGTATCTGATGACTCTGTTGGATGTATCAGCAAGAGCGATGAGGATGAGTGCAGGGCTGCTGTGGACAACTTTGTCACGTGGTGTGAGCAGAACCATCTGCGGCTAAACGTGGCAAAGACTAAGGAACTGGTAGTGGACCTGAGGAGAACCAAGACACCTGTGACCCCTGTTTCCATCCAGGGGGTCGTTGTGGACATAGTGGAGGATTATAAGTACCTGGGGGTTCATATTGACAATAATCTGGACTGGGCTAAGAACACTGACGCTCTCTACAGGAAGGGCCAGAGTCGTCTCTATTTCCTGAGGCGACTGAGGTCTTTCAACATCTGCTGGACTATGCTCAGGATTTTTTATGAGTCTGTGGGGGCAAGTGCAATTCTCTATGCTGTTGCGTGCTGGGGCAGCAGGCTGAGGATGGCAGACGCCAACAGACTCAACAATCTGATCCGCAAGGCCAGTGACATTGTGAGGATGGAGTGTGACTCTCTGACGGTGGTGTCAGAGAGGAGGATGCTGAATAAGCTAAGGACTATCACGGACAATGTCTCACATCCACTTCATGATGTGCTGGCCAGGCACAGGAGTACGTTCAGTAAGAGAATAATGTAGGAATTAGATGACTTACTAATCCTGGGAATCAGTCTATGAATTGTAAAACTCTTTATGGCCCTTTGTCACTGAGGGGAGAAAGAGGATCAAAGGACAATTCAGTGAGGGACACAGGATAGAGGGGGAAGGTTAAGGTGCGATTCACTGTACCTGAGGAGTTTATGGTATAGTATAAACCCTAAAGAAACAGGATGAGTGAACTCCCCCAAATGGTCGTTGTCTTTGAAGGAAGGTTTATGATTACCAGGTGTGTGTGTGATAACCATCTGTCCTTTTGTTGAAAAGTATAAAAGCCAAGACATTGTGGAGATCTGGAGAGAACACTCTGCATGAGTCTTCCCTCCATGCTGCATGTATTAAAGAGACCTGATTCATCACACCGAGTCTGTAATTCTTCAGAGAATTAGCAACTCTCAACAAGCAACACGGAGAATTTCCCTGACACTAATACCACCAAAACTCAGGACTGAACGATACAGGAAATCATTCCTGCCTGTGGCCATTAACCTGTACAACTCTTCCCTCTGAATGGCCCTTGAACTTCACTATCACTGTCTGGTCTGTTCTGTTGAATATTTTACAATTTCACTTTGCACATCTGATTCCATTTTGCACATTTTTTGCACATCCAATATACACAGTATATTACTTATTTTTATTACTGTACATTTCATTGTGTTGCATATTTTGTGTTGTATATTTCTTAATTTGTGTTGTATATTTCTTATTTACATATATCTTTAGTTTTAATATTCTGTTTCTTAATATTGCCTTTATATATATATATTTATTCCTTCTTGTTCTTTCTCTCTTTTTATTCTAATCTGTAATTCTGTTTTGTGTGGAGCACTGTACAAAAAAACAATTTCCCCTCAGGGATCAATAAAGGAATTCTGATTCTGATTCTGATTCTGAGTTGAACCCGGGCCGTCTGGGTGAAAATCAGGAATCCTAACCGCTAGACCATATGGCACCTTCATACATGCAAAACTAGGTTTTCAGGTAGCCTCTTAATTTTGCTATTCAAGTGCATTTTTGGAGCTGCGGAGCTGCTAGCACTGGGCATTGTAAAATTGTTCCATATTGTTTGATATAATTGTTTGATATCTTTTGAGCAGATCTCACCACCCTCTGCAACACCTTCTTGCCAGCTGCGGTTTGGTTCCCGTACCCAACAGTGATGGAGAACGTCAGGACACTCTCCACCACACACCGGTAGAATGAGGTTAAAACTTCAGGGGTGAGGTCAGCCTGTCTCAGCCTCCTCAAAAAGTGATGGGCCTTCCTTATGATGCCAGCTGTGTTTGTGGCCCATGTGAGGTCATTGGAAATATGCAGGCCCAGATATTTTAGTGTGGACACTATCTCCACAGCTGTACCTCCAATAAAGAGGGGAGGGGGAGTGTGGCCTCTGCTTCTGAAGTCCACCACCATTTCTTTAGTCTCCCCCACATTTATGTTGAGATTGTTAGCTCTGCACCATTCTGTAAGATCTTTTACTTCCTGCCTGTACATCGACTCATCATTCTTGGAGATCAGTCCAACCACGGCTGTGTCATCGGCAAACTTCACCTACCTACTACCTTGCAGAGCGATCATATGTGTAGAGTGTGTACAAGAGGGGGCTGAGGACACAGCCCTGTGGGGAGCCGGTGTTCAGTGTGATGGTGGAGGATGAGATGTCATGGAGCTTGACACACTGTGGCCTGTTCGTCAAAAAGTCCAGGACCCAGTTACAAAGAGATGGATTTAATCCCAACATCAGCGGTTTACTGACTAAAATCTGTGGAATGATGGTGTTGAAGGCAGAGCTAAAGTCCAGGAAGAGCACAGTGGCACTTTACATTAATTCTCCTCAATCCCAGGTTCAGCCTAAGGTTCCTAGCATACAACTTGCTAGCCTTCAGCAAGCCAGCTTCCAACATGATCGCCTCCAGCCTTCATTCTGGCCTGCTAGCATGTAGTCTGCTAACTTCCAGACAACTAGCCTTCAGTCATTTCACCAGTCAGCTGGTGCAGAACAAGTCTGTTCCCTGTCTCATCTTGTCCTGGAGCCACCCTCTCAGAAGCCCTCCAAAATGACGACACCGACAGACTACACAGTACGCACACACCCACAGCAATGAGCACTAGCTGCCAGATCAGGTAGCTGATTCAGACTGAAACACTGATTTATTGGTTTGTGACGGCTATTTTTTTTTTTCAGAGTTGTTTATAGTATATGTATTAATTGAAAGTAGCAGACTTCTCATCACTGTTCCTCTCCACAGCGCTCTCTCATGGACTTGTCGTCTAGCAGTAGTCAGGCAGTGAGTGCTGATGTGCTTTGGAGGGAGGAATGAGGGGAGGGGAGGGGGTTTTCATTTATAGACTTTCAAAATCTATCTCACTCTTCTTGGTTTCTCAAACTCCACCTTGAATGCTTAAGGAATATTTCAGGGCCAAAAGCCAAATCTCCAGAGAGTTTACGCCTAAAGCTGCCGTTTAAAGTGCTATGTTACATACAGTAGCTGATCGCTGCCATTCTAGTCAGTGCATGAGTGCATTTCCACCATCTCCATTTCAGAAGCCTCCAGAGGTGTATGTTCTGCTCTGAAGAGAATACGCGCTGAGTCTATTTCTGACACGCATCAATCTGCACAGAGAAAATGGAGTGAGACACAAAGTCAGACACAGGAACGGTGTCGAGAATCAAAAATAAACGCAAATCAAACAGAAAAATAAAGAAACCATTTAACTACGAAGCCAACTTACCCATAGTACAAGCACGAAAATCAAGAGAAAATGGCCAAATAAACACGATCCGAGCAAGTCAACAAAGCTCGGCAGGCGAAATGCTCCACTTCTAAAACTTGACAGAACTGGTGATTATAGACGTGTGGAGGACGGAGCAAATACACATCGCATATGTGATGTCACGGATACGTGCCCAGTGAAGCTCTCGGGTTAGGTCATCATTCTGACAATTTTGTAAAAAATAAAACCACACAATATTTCAAACATTGAAAATTATTTTGTAGAAAAGATAAACACCAGCAATTTCAAGAGTTACAAAATATTCAATATTAAATACATTTTTTAAAATGTATGAAACAATCATATGACTAACATGTGTAAAATGTAAAAATGAAGCAACTATTGAAAGTCAAAACATTACTATGACATTTCATCATTTGTTTTCATACAAGTGGCAAACTCCTCCAGCTGGGCACTGCAACAGATGAGCTGGGAAGACTTACAGGACCTTTCATTTCCGGCAATTTATTGTGAGCAGGATGGCACTACATTTTTATTAACAGCACCACACTTGAAAGTCTAGCCCTTTATTCCCAGTGGTTTAGCTGTGCAGCGTTAGCTTACCTAAAATGATCAGTGTGATAGCTCCACAGCGCTATCCTGCTATTAGCAGTCTGCAGCATGTCCGCCTGCACAGCGCTTCACTGAGTTTTAATTTGGACTCAGGCTGTTGGAAGGCTTCTATCTACAGCCTCAACCTTTCCCAGACACCAGACGTCCTCCAGCAAGTCATCCCAGACACTGAGACACACACACACACACACACACACACACACACACACACACACACACACACACACACACACACGCCTGCATGACATGAGTGTTTATATAACTAAACTAAGATATTTAAAACAAGAAACTATAGACAAACCCACTGGCCATGCACACTGCATCTACACACACTGGATATGCATTGCACACACACAGCATGGCTTATAGTGTGCTGGTTCCTACACTCAGCTCCAATCAGGTGATGATGTCAGTACATCACGGAGGTATGACCGCAGACTGGATAGTGTTCATTTCTGCATATTAAGTGTATTTGACTTTATGTGCACTGAGAAGGAGTTCTGTGCTTAGCCTCCAGTCAGAATGAGGGAGAGTAAAACAGCAGGACGTTCATCAGCCTCAGTACTGCTGAGGACATGTCCATCATAACAAGTTTCTTGTCTCTTCTCTTCTTGGTCTTGAAAAACTACACTGAGTGACAACAGTTTGTTGGGTGTTTGCTGTCTTTGTTTTGAGGGCATTTTGTAGCAGCAGCATACATACAGGTTCTTTAAAGGTTGTGATGAGGCTTAGAGTTTCAGATATATCCACATTTCCTCAACTAATCTGTGATTCTCCTTCAGTTGATTTGTTACAATGGCCGGATGAAAACTGAATTTCTATTTGAATCTTTAAAATCAAATGGCATCAAATTTTAATACATAAGTAAATCTGTACTTACTGTGATATATTTATATAAGCATACAAAGTAGATACAAGTTACTATACTGTAGATTTTAGATCATATTATCCAGGCCATCTCCTTCATTTCTCCACCATGCCTTTGAACACCGCCCATGTTGATTAGGTTAAATGAGAGAGTGTGATCATTCTAGACAACCAACACAACTCACCACATGACACATGACGAAAACTGGTATGAACTGTCAATGTGTGAACTGCTATCTCTGCTTCTTCTAAGGACTTCTGATTTGATTGTTATCGTCAGTGCCCTCTCAGTTAGAGTTGGAAAATGTATGAAAGCCATCTGTGCAATATGCAAAAGCATAATAGACAATGCAAAAAAAAAAGCTGTGGAATTTGACTGTGGAATTTCAAGTTACAGCAGTTGCCATTTCTGTTACAGATGCACTCTCAGATCTGCTATCAGGGTGATTCTTCCTTCCTGTCAGCTCCATATTTCCACATCTATCTGACAGTTTGGAGAAGCTGAAAGGTTCAGCAGTGAAGGCAGGGTTCTGTAGATCATATCTTTGTGAGATGGAGGGATTGGCCTCTTTGGCCTCACCCCTTATTACAGAATAAAGGGCCGTTGAGCAAGCTGGGCACACTGACACGAATCTTCTCTGACTGAGAAAGGTTTGAGTGAAGGCTTTAGTGCTCCATTCCAGCTCAAAGCATGTCTTATGAACCGTAGATGGAGTCTGGTCCATTCAACTGGTGGATCAATAGCAGCCTTGAAATGGAGACGTGGAGCAGCGGAGCAGCAGACAGTATAGCTGTAAGAGTGTGGGACTGAGGGGATAAAAGGAGATACAGCAGATAGCACTCATTCACAGGCTGAGAGCCATTGTAGTAGCTCATATTTCTTTTGCAAGGCCACTGTCTCATGATCACAACTGTGTTATCATCTCAAGATAACATGGTACTTCTATTTTTTAACCAGGACAGTCTCCTCAGTTTAATTTGCTTCTGTTGAGTTTGAAGTGTGTTCCATAATGACAAAATAATTTCTGGTGGCTTTGGCAAGAGCAATGTAGCATCAGTTTCTGGTCAAACAATAAAGATGCTGCTCTTCAAGAAAAAGCTATTTGTGTAGGGATCCTTTCCATAACATTGTCAGAAACTTCTAGTAACAATCTGAGTGTGTCAGAGGCAAAAACAAATACTTCTCGTGGACGTGCATTGATGACACAAAAATATCTGATGGGTTACGTTCACGGGTACCGGCTGCAGCGCTCTCACTTAATACTGGACCAATTTCAAACACTGCTGTCCCCATTAATCACTCAGACACAAAACATGAGAAAATAGGATCCATAAACACAGATAATATTTGACAAGAATTTCTCTCAATTGTCACAGACAATATAGGAGCCAATTTTGGCTAATTAAAGATATTTCTGTATCTGCATACATGCATATGAAGACATGTTTAAGGCAATGTAGAAACAGTGCTGCAATTACATAGTCTGTCCACCAGAGAGGACTGACAGTTTTTCCACTGTAAAATGTCCCATTGTGTACAAACCGTATGTTTGTCACAGCTCTTTAAAAAATACACTTAAAGGACCCTCAAAATGCCATGTGGTCACATTAAATTAAATAAGTCAATATATGGTTATAAGATTTTTGAACTGTCAAAATTCAATGAAAAGAATGGAAACGAGCAGTTCTTCTGGTGCTTTGGAAGCACTTAGAAGTTCTTCTGGTGTGGTGGCCACATTCTATGAAGGCATATTTTTCCCTCTTTAATTCAAATATCAGCATCCTTAATATTGGCTGCAAAAATCAAATATCAGGGTTTTCCCTGCCTATCGAACTCAAAAGCAGGTCAATTTGGTTTTATTGGCCATCACTAATTTTTGAGGAAACTGTTTATTTACTTTTATCAGTAACTGCTTTGATGCATTTAAATACCAAGCATGCTGATGGTATGTGTAGAAATCTAGTGTGGAGGAAAATGTCACTCACAATTTCTCCAAGATCAAGGTACTCAATGAATTGGCATCATCTGTTAACCAAACGAGCATAAGTTTATAATGAAAGCTTAGTTGGCTTAAGTTACAGAAGCAGTAGATATTACTGGATATTGACCTCAGTAGCCTATTTTTTGAATGTCAGTACTTAATAGGTCAGTAGAAAGCAGAAATTCACTGCATTGAAGTCAGTTTTAAGTTGGGTATTTGATAGACAGCCCTGGAGTGACAATTAAGCAGCATCTTCTTACTCAGGTTCACCCAGTGTTGGCAGTCAGAGGACAGTCAGCTCTTCATCAAACCCTCACTCGTTACCACAGGGGTTTCACTTAGGGACCAAACCCAATGTCACTGTCTATACCTGTCAGTAGACTTGCCCATATTAAGATTATGATTTAAAAAGTACACTAAATGTATATCATGTACAAACTATTTTGATTAGTAATGTGTATTTAATTTACTGTATATACTCAAAATAATGGTTATTTTTTGTCGCATGACCGAACTGTATAACCACACAGGACAAATTGGACATACTTATTTATTTTGGATTTTAGTGCTTCTTCTATTTTCAGTATTTGTTTTTCATTAGCTTCTGAGTCATGTGACTGTCCTGTTGTCATCTGTTCACTGGTCACATTGGAAAGCTCTTTTCCTTCATTGTTCTTCTCTTCTCTTTTTTCATCAGACTCTGTGCCCTCTTGTCCTTTTTTGCCCTTTTCTTTGTCTGCCCTCAAGTTGGTAAACAAAAAGTGAAATCCTGATTTCTTGACTTCAGCGCACAGCACAAACTGCATATGCTGCACATGTTCTACAGCCTTTGGCACCTTTGTCTCAAAAAGCCTGAACACTGGTCATGATCTCATCATATCAGGATGATGTCAGAACATTCTTATCATGGAGTTTTCATCAAGTCATGACTCTCAGCGTCAGAGGCATCCCAGAAGAGAACAGAACAAAAGTCAGGAGAGCCTCAGAGGAAAAGCATGAACGTCTACACTGTTAACATTACAAACACCCTTTGGTACAATGAAATAGTTTTATTTTGAAACACCAATAAATCTAATCATGATCTCAAGACCAACAACCACAACTGCTTTCAGCCTCTGTGCACTGCTTCAATCATTAGCAAACATCTGGTCCATCCAGTCATTGTAATTTTAGCCCAGTGATGGTCATCTTTACAATCATCACGGTTATTTACCCACTCTACATACTGCTTCATTACATATGAAGAAAACACTACATGAGTACTAGGGTTGGGCAGTAATCCGGTAATAAGGTATCATGTGGTATCTAAAAATAGCAACGGTATCAGTTTCATTACCGTCATTAAAAAAACATGCTGTGCATATAGGTCTATAGCGGTCTAACATAATTGTAGCATCGTCATAACAAAAATGAAGTCCACTCCGTTCAATGTATCTGGTTGAATTTTTACTCGAGGAAAAGGTAACAAAGTGCATGCTAAGAATGAACCCAAGCAGTCGTACAGATGTTTTAACACAGGTATGTCCAGGCGCTTCGCCACACAGTGAGGAGGCAGACATCTTCGTGATCATCAGACTCTCTGCTTTCATATGATACCGGGCTTTTGTAGTTTGCGTGAAGTGGTGAAATCAGCAGATGCCGTACCTTTGACTTACATGCGCATATATTTTTGTTGGGTATGAATTATGTTTCGTTTGGGTGGCAATGCTTGGTAGAGGCTTTCAACTGAGTTTCTCCCCTTCATTCTGGTATGCTAAAAGTTAGGACTGGTGCTTCTTAGCGTGAGCATTGACCGTCTGAACTGCGCGCATGCCACACTGCCCTGCAAAGTGATTTTTAATTAGTCACAGTAATACCGTATACCCTGGGGAAAGTTTGACGGTATCAAAATTTGGATACCGCCCAACTCTAATGAGTACCAGTCTAACTCCTGACTTTGCTGTGTTGTACATGAATAAACAACTGCTCACTATCCGAGGCCAATAAAGGTCTTAATGTGCAGAGAAATCTGCTGGGGCCATTACCTCCAATAGAGCACGGAATACTCTGATTTCAGTGTCACAAACATGAGAACGTAGACATGTAGAGACTTGACGTCACATTATCTGAACTTTACAGCATAAAGGTAGCACTGAACATGTGAACAGGACATGTCTGGAGTTGTCTTTGAGTTTCCACCTGCTTTCAGTCTTTGTGCTCAGCTGAACATGCCACTGAGTGGTCTCTGTACTGGATGCAGACCAAGTGACTGATCTGACTGTGAATAAGATGGAAAATGTGTTTTTCTCAAAATACATCTGGCCTTTGAAGTCACTTTCTTGGTATCAATAGAGTGTTGTAAGAACATTTACTATCTATCTTTAAGTGTGATCTTGCAGCTAATATTTTGCTAGTATTTGTCATTTCAGGTTTCTTTACAACAACATTTGGTCACAAGTAAACTGCCTACTGGTTAGATGTGTCCATGTAAATATGACCAGTAACAATCACCTTTCTTTTCTGCAACTCAACATCCTGCAGCCTTATGATTACCTCAACTTTATATTATGTCACAGTGTTTAACAGCCACACTCTGCCAAACTCTGAATTGCAGCACTAAGCTCATTTGCACATCTTTTCTAGCTTTGCGTCTTTATTTTTGTGTTTTTATAGTGAGTACATGACTGACTTTTTTTCTGGGATCTTTAGAGTCTCTGACAAGTCAGCTGCTGCAAAATGAGTTTGTGATGTCTCACTTATCTGATCAATGAAATCTAAACTATGAATAATTTAGTTCAGGTTAGCTGCATGTGCATACAGTGGGTGTAGTATGGGAATGTGAATATGACTGAATCTGTGTGGGAATGATTTCTAGGAGGTCTAAAATAATAAAACAATTGAACGGTTTTCCTTTGAGTCTAACCTGGATAACCTGCTTCTTTCTAGCAGCCCTCAGCAGCTGAAACAGGAAACACTCCACTGATACCAGTTAAAGGCAACAACGTGGCAATCAGTAAAGTGAATCAAACTATTGTGTATCTACCAAATACCGGAATATAAACACAAATCTATTTAAGTTAGATTAAACCAAATAGTAATTAGACTGAAGTATTGTGAAACTGCCTCATACAAGAGTTACTGTCCTCTTTAGACTTGGCAGCTCAAATCATTTCATTGACTTAGTATCAGAACGTAAAGCTGGTAAAGCCCATTTGTACCTATAGTTTACACACACTACAGTACAGTCTACATACATGAACGTACATGATGCACTTCACAAAATTAAGCATAGACCAAGCACTGCCACATTTTCAAATTTTTGAAATGACTGATTCAAAGAATAGAAAGCAGCATCCTGATAACCTGCCATCATTATTGTGGACCTCTGAGAGAGAGTGGCAGCGAGCAGTAGAGAGTTAAAGATTCACTTTAAATATTCCGGTTGGCTGGCTAAAGTTCCTCTGAGGGGCGAATCCTCAGATATAATGAGAGAACTGGCCGTGGTGTCACTTTCCATTTCTAATACTACCACAGAACGACATCAATAAGAGAGTATGGAAATGAAATATAGACCTAATACATTTTCTCATTAAAACTAACAAAAATGCTGGGAACACTGGTCATGATATCATAAGCATTAATCTGACATCCTATGTGCATATGTATATAATATATTGCTAACAAAAACATGTAAGAGATTACAAAAAATACCAGATTGGATTGACAGGTTGTATGTATGCTAAAGACATCCTAACTATCAGAGATTAGAGCTATGCAACTGTTATAATATCATAGCCTACTCAAAGTGTGTGGTGCACTCTAAGTAGAAGAAAACAGTGTATGAGGAGAGCACACAGCTTGCATTACCACAGCGTCCACACCAACATGTTACATGATTACTGAACAAGATGATGCTTTACCTCCAACCTCTTCATGTCTCACAACTCCAAACAGACTCATTCAAGTTCATATTATTTATTATCACAGTACTGACTATAGATGTCTACTATGACTATAAATAAAAACTTGTGACTCCAGTCATAATTATCCCAGCATCAAAAGACAGGAATACTGAATTATCAGCCGCTCACCTCATCACTCATCCTCCAAATCTCAACTATAAACTGAATTAAATCAAAGTGATGTATTCTCAGTAATGTTTTTGTGGTCCTTCAGTCCAGGACCTCCACACAACCCCTCAAAGAACCTCCATGGGCCCCTTCTCTCAAACGGATTCATCTCCTGAACCCGAGCCCCCGCTGAGTGTACAAGCTGCAAACCCTCCTGTGCCAGACCAGCACAGTGTCCTCAAAGCTTCCAGCGTCAACGCATCTTAAAACCAGCAGAACGTCTGACAGCAAACTGCTGAGAGGATCAGCTGTGACTGTCAGCGAGTGGACCTCCGCGAAACACTGCGTGCATCGAGCAGCACCTTCTCCAGCGCAATGAAATGTCGCATACACGCACGCACGTACGCACACACACACACACACACACACACACACACACACACACACACACACACACACACACACACACACACACACACACACACACGACCGAAGCCTTCAATATGTTGAAATGTACCGTCAGTTTAAGGAAAGGCTGAGTTACTCACTCATCTACACAGGCTGCACACCACAGGTCCTAAGTCATGTTAAGAGGCCGAAAGGCAAGGCGACAATAAAGAGGCACATTTAATGGGAGGTTTGGCATTACACGAGAGAAAAACACGTTTAGTAACGTTAGCTGTTGGTATTCTGAGGATGTTCGCGGTCCATTGAGCTACTGCGTCAAAAACACTAATAAGCAGGATCCCCGTTCGACGGTGAGCCCGGAGAAACAGCCGAAAGCAGCTTCCACAACATCCCGAAAACCCGCAGCTGCCCTTTTCCTTTTATGACGCCAAAAGAGAGGAAGAAATGTAATTTATAACAAAGATAAAGGTGTTTGGTTAGAGGTGGGGGTTTGTTTACCTGGCTGGGATGCAGGCAGAAGCGATGCGGAGCAGGGATGGTGCGCAGGAGGCGCCTTGATGCTGCTCGCCTCGTCGGTGGAACCTGCGCCGTGTTTCAGACGGTGGAAGCAGCCGCGACTCCTTCACAGATCTCTCTCTCTCTCTCTCTCTCTCTCTCTCTCTCTCTCTGTCTGTCTGTCTGTCTCTCTCTCGTCTCTTCAGTTTCTTCCTCTCTTCCTCATCCCCGCTTTCTTTCGGCCGCCTTATGCTCCCCTTCGCCAGTTTCAAGTCCGCGAAAATACGGCAAAAGTACTTCCGGTATCCATTTTACACAATGTAGACACAACAGCTGGTCAGTCTATCAATTTGCCCTGGCGCATCCAGCCAGAATATCCTCTGTTGTTATGTTAGTATTGTATTAGTATTTTTAAAGCTATGTTAATCAGTATTTTTATATTTTCAAAGTTTATTTTAAGTTAAATTGAATTCTTTCATTACTGTGAAAAGACTGCTGTTAATTGAAACCCCACAGAGAATTATCAGACATGTCGGAAGAGGAATCTCACTGTTCTTATTAGTCCTGTTTCGAGCAGCAGCAGCAGCCAGCCATTTTCAGTTACTCCTGAAAAAAACAGCACCATATGGCAAAAAGACAATTACTACCTTCAGCTGGTGAAGACAGTTCGAAATTGAGTGTTTAAAGAAGACGCACACAACACAGTTCTAGCACAGAAGCACAGAAATGTTGGCCAATGTCTACTTTTTTGTTAACATGTCTAGTAGGTAAATCTTGAGAGGGTGATGGCCAAATATGTCAGCAGTGTGTGCCTGTCATTTTATTTTGAAGGTTGTCTTTACCTAGTGACCAAAAGTGGATTAATGCAGCTTTTAGGAGCAATGTTAGTATATCACAATTATAATATGCATTTTTAATGTGAAAGCTTATGTGTCTGTCAGCAGTTCTTACGATCAATGAGCCACAGCCCAATCAGACCCACCAAGTGAGTCCCACGAGCCGCTGGACTAAATGCTGATGTCACTGATTGAGGTGGGACCAGGGCCACATTCTTTGTCTAAGAATTACCGAGTTATCCAGAATAGAATGCTGAGAATATGATATGAGTCTGGATGTTTTGGGTCTTTGAAACTGGCTGTTGTCAGAGCAAGTCCTTAATACTCATACTGTGGGCTCATACCTGCAAAGGGCCGGCTCATTGACGCTTTGTTTTGGTGGTTTCAGTGGTGTCATAGTCTGAGGATTGCACCTGACAGGACATGTGACGTCTTGCACCCTAATTTTTCTTTTCATGTTGTGGTGCTTTGTACTGGGAGCATGTCTTCAGGATCCTACCCAATTACAAATTGTCATTAAATTTACTACATTATGGACAAACAATTTTTATAATGAACTCAAGATCCTGTCCGATGCCATGAAGAATTGGACTCTTTCTTTAACAATTATGTGCATGTATAACTTTTTTCAGTGTTAAGATGCCGTATGAGCGACAGCTGAGCACATGCAGGGAGGCTGGATACTATAAATTAAAGAAGGCAATGGGACTAGGCCAGCACAGCGTCAAACTACAACCTTTTATTTTGAAGGCAATATCGAATAACTTCCGGTAATTTCCTCCCTCTCCCAGCGAGCTTGACGCAGCATCTCGTTGTCAGATGCAAGTAGCGGAGAGCTTGGATCTCCTTTTGTTGTGGGCGCTTGGCTTCCTGCAAGTAGAACACAGAGGCGGCAGGTGCTGCTCCCTGTGTCTCTCCACACCCCTGAAAAAAATGAGACTGCCATCTGTTGGATTAATATAAACATCTTTGATGTGTTTAACACAATTGTTTCATGTTCTGAAACAAAATCTAACAGTATAGTGTAGAAACTACATGATATGCAAAGCACATTAACATGTTCAGCTCATGTTGGGATAAAGTGAGTCAATCACGTGTCAGTATTAATTATCTCGCGAAATTCCGCGCAATATAATACATGCGCATTGTGCGCAATGTATGAATAAATTTAGTGAAATTGTGTGTTAATAGCACAATGGTAGCCAGTTTTACACAACATCTTATATTTCAGTGAAGAGGAGTAGACTTCATATTTACGTGTGTTTATTCTTGTCACACTGAACAAACTCATCAGAACAATGACAACAGCAATAGTATATAAACCCCACCCCTGAGTCAATCAGTTCATTGATAACTTCTGTGTGAATGACAGGCATCTCCAAAGGGGCTTGTTTTATGCACCTTCAAAGCTGCAACACCAGTGAACTTGGTAGGACGCGGGAAACGTGTTGGTAATATCGAGAGAACGCTGAATGAGTTTGTGTGAAATTATGAGTTAACAGCACTGTGCCAGTCAGTTAATGGCAGGATTTAGCCCGTGGGCAATGTGTTGTGTACCAATGGCAGTTACTAAGTTAAAATGCCAGTTAAAGGCAACAACGCTGACAACGTTAATTGGCATTATTGATACAGGTGCTGGTCATAAAATTAGAATATCATGGAAAAGTTGATTTTTTTCAGTAATTTCATTCAAAAAGTGAAGCTTGTATAATGTATACATTCATTTCACACAGACTGACATATTTCAAGTATTTACTTCTTTCAATATTGATGATTATACCAACTACAACTAATGAAAACCCCCAATTGAGTATCTCAGAAAATTAGAATATTGTGGAAAAGGTCAATATTGAAGATATCTGGTGCCATACTCTAATCAGCTAATTAACTCAAAACACCTGCAAAGGCCTTTAAATGGTCTCTCAGTCTAGTTCTGTAAGCTACACAATCATGGGGAAGACTGCTGACCTGACAGTTGTCCAAAAAATGATCATTGACACCTTGCACAAGGAGGGCAAGTCCCCAAAAGGCCATTGCTAAAGAGGCTGGATGTTCACAGAGCTCTGTGTCCAAGCACATTAGTAGAAAGGCAAAGGGAATGAAAAGATGTGGTAGAAAAAAGTGTACAAGCAATAGGGATAACCGCACTCTGGAGAGGATAGTGAGACAAAACCCATTCAAAACTGCAGGGGAGATTCACAAAGAGTGGACTGCAGCTGGAGTCAGTGCTTCAAGAACCACCAGTCACAGACTTATACAAGACATGGGTTTCAGCTGTCGCATTCCTTGTGTCAAGCCACTCTTGAACAAGAGACAGCGTCAGAAGCGTCTCACCTGGGCTAAAGACAAAAAGGACTGGACTGCTGCTGAGTGGTCCAAAGTCATGTTCTCGGATGAAAGTAAATTTTGCATGTCCTTTGGTAATCAAGGTCCCAGAGTCTGGAGGAACAGAGGAGAGGCACAGAATCCACGTTGCCTGAGGTCGAGTGTCAAGTTTCCACAGTCAGTGATGGTTTGGGGTGCCATGTCATCTGCTGGTGTTGGTCCACTGTGTTTCCTTAGGTCCAAGGTCAATGCAGCTGTCTATCAGGAAGTTTTGGAGCACTTCATGCTTCCTGCTGCTGACCAACTTTATGGAGATGCAGATTTCATTTTTCAACAGGACTTGGCACCTGCTCACAGTGCCAAAGCTACCAGTACCTGATTTAAGGACCATGGTATCCCTGTTCTTGATTGGCCAGCAAACTCCCCTGACCTTAACCCCATAGAAAATCTATGGGGTATTGTGAAGAGGAAGATGCGAGATGCCAGACTCAACAACGCAGAAGAGCTGAAGGCCCCCATCAAAGCAACCTGGGCTCTCATAACACCTGAGCAGTGCCACAGCCTGATTGACTCCATGCCATGCCGCATTGCTGCAGTAATTCAGGCAAAAGGAGCCCCAACTAAGTATTGAGTGTTGTACATGCTCATACTTTTCATGTTTATACTTTTCAGTTGGACAACATTTTTAGAATTTGTCAATCAGTCTTCAGTGATATTCTAGTTTTCTGAGATACTGAAATTTGGATTTTCATTAGTTGTTAGTTTAAAATCATCAAAATTAAAGAACTAAAAATTTGAAATATATCAGTCTGTGTGTAATGAATGGATATAATATACAAGTTTCACTTTTTTAATGGAATTACTGAAATAAATCAACTTTTCCATGATATTCAAATTTTATGACCAGCACCTGTACAGTCTGTGCGGTTGACATAGCATTAGTTTTAGTCAAGTTAGTAGTACAGTGCTTGGGGGAGGAGTGGAAGATTAGCATGACTTTATCGGGCTTGTGTGGTCAAACGTAGGCTATCGATGTTATGATCCTGCCTTCCTGTCTCTCCCAGTGTGTCTCCTCTCCCTTTTTCCCTGTGTCTGTGTCTGTCTGTCTACCCCTGGAGTCGTGGCTGGTTAGCCCCTCACCTGCTGCCAGCTCCTCCCACAGCAACTCACCTGCATTCACTCTCCCTTCATGTGGGAGAGTATAAAAGACATGGACCTGCTTCTCCTCGTTGCCAGATTATTCCTTATTCCATGGTCTATGTCTGGTTGTTTGGTCAGTAAGTACGAGTCTCCTTGTTTTCTCTCTTTGTTAAGAAAAGTCTTTGTTTTTTGGTCCACCGTTTTTTTCCAGCCATTTATTGTGCTGTGTTTTCTTTTGTTTCAGTGTCTCCTGCCGCTTCCACGCGTGCCTTGTGTCGAACCCGCTCCGTCGGTGCTCCTTTTGTTTGTTCCACTCCGTTTGAGTGCGCCTTTTGTTTCTTCGTCATCCACTCCTTTTGAGTGCGCCTTTTGTTTGTTATTTATCCGCTCGTTGAGCGCGTTTTCTGTTCATCGTTTGTTACTAAATCGTTCTTGTTTTTTTCCACACAATTCCTGCCTCTGGTTTCTGCATCTCTGGGTCCTATTACTTGGCGGCTGCAAGCCTAACAATCAAGTTATTTCTCTCGTGTTGAAACCTGCCTTCTTGTGTTTTTAGTGTTACGCTGTGGTCACACAAGACTGTAAATCATGGTCTCATTTTGACGCATAAATGTTTGAGAAGTTACTACGATATGTGTGACGGACTCTGGAAGCAGGACTCAGATGCAGAGGTGGTAATCACAGTTTATTAGAAAAAGTAACAACAAAAGAAGTAAACAACTGAGGGAGCCGATATAACAGGAAACGGAGAGGGCAGTCTCTGCTGGAGGACACTCGACAGCTTCTAATGAAAAAACATGAAACTCCGTTAAGGGAAAGCACACAGGCAAAAAGTCCAAAAACAAGTAGCTGGAGAGAACTCGACAGCCTCCACAAAAAACCAAAATCTCCACTCGGAGAAAAACTCACAGGCAGGATGAAACTCAGGTGCTGGCAAGAACTCGACAGTCACAGGTATGGAAACAAAAGCTCCGCTGGGGGAAAAAAGCACACAGGCATACAAAAGAACCACAAGTGCTGGAGAACCACTCAACAGACACTTTAGAACAAAAATCTCCATAACGGGTTAGCTCACAGGCAGAAAACAAAACTCACAAAATCACACAGCGTGCACGAAAGCAAGACGGCTGGAGAACACAAGGAAGGAACCAGGAGATCGGCACTGAGGCGAGAAACACAAGCATAAGCAATGTGACCATCTGGCACCAGAGTGTGGGAGAAGCATGCTTAAGAAGGAGAGTCCTGATTAGCGGAGATTAGTGACAGGTGTGTCAGGTAGCTGCGCAACCCCAGCAAAGATCAGCCCTGCCCTGGCTCATACTTGGCCATAGTTCTTTATTATATATCAGTTTTGCTTTGTGAGTGACAGTTTTGAGTCGTAGAAGTATTTGTATTTTCATGTTGTTGCTTTTGTTGCTTCTGCAGATTGCCTTCAGAAGTTCCTAACATCAGTGCCTCCTCTGTGGCTCAAGCTCTGTGGTGAGTGTGTATCTTTCCTCTAAATAACAGAATCAAGTGTCTTAATGCAGTTATATTTAGAAGAAAATAAACCATATACTAATGCAGTTATTTGTGTGTGTTTGGTGCAGCTCACCATCAGCCTCACACTCTGAAATTCTGTGGTGAGTATAAAGGTTATATAAATGTATATTGAAGAGATCAGTGGTGTCATTTACATTTTCAGATGCAGAAATATATTTTTGCTGCTTTTCTCTAAAAAAAAATGGAATCAGCCATCAAAAAACATAATTTCCTCACACTGTACACATCTAGTATAGATTATTTGCATTTAGTGAAATACAGTTTTGCACTGTAAAAGTGTTTGTTCTGTTTTTTTTTGTTTTTTTTTTGTTTTTTTTTTTCTGCAGACTGACAGGCAAACTCAGTCTGCAAATCATATGGAGTCAGCTCTTTCACTGTGGACTCCAATCTTTGTGGTGAAAATATGACTTTTATTTGGAACCCATTCAGTATAATGCACCCCCGTACACCATCACCACCCACTACAACTTCAGTAATAAACATTAAGTAGAATTATCACTTTTTATCACTCTGTTATCTGATTGTCTATTGTGTGATGTGTCATACCTTTTAAATTGCTGTTCATAAGCAGTTGCAGGAGCGTCATTAGACTTCATCTTTATCCCTACTGTTACTTATACCTGCCCCCTTTTATCATTGATGTTTCAGAATTTTTTGACAGCTTGCCTCGCACTTTTGAATCAAACACTGATTTGGTTTGGAATTAATGTCTCATTAGACATCAATTCTTCTTTGTTTCCACTTCTCTTTTGCAGTGAATGGTGCCATAAGTGTTGCAGAATGTTGCTATGAATGTGGCAATGTAAGGCCTGCCCCTCAGTTTTACCAAGTAGGTCCCAAATATTAAAGCATCATCGGCTGAAACATAGATATTATGGGAAAAATAATCGCTTTCCATGTGTATATGCAAGCTGCCTGTGCAATTTTAGAACATGGAATGCGCTGATCATCATCAATCAGAGAACTATATTTAGTTGCCATTTATGTCCTTGTGAGAGTCTTGTCTCTGAAAGGGAGTACTGGGTTCACATTAATGCGCACCTGAAGAAAAATGAGGTTGTAACTTGTATGTTCTTAGATTGCAACTTTCAAACATCAACAAATATCCTTGGAACTTTTAAATCCCACAAGAGCAGAAAACATAATTCTTATTCATCAACAGATTTTAAACCGAAATTGTAACGACAACCACCTTTGTTTCGCCAGAATCCACAATAAATACTTCTGATGATGACATTGGTGAGGGATACTCTGATGCTCAACCAGATAGCAGTGTTGATGCCCCAAAAGATCTTCCAGATGTAATTCAGCACAAATTGGCAGCAGCTTTGTTAAAATTAGAACATTTTTCCCATGTACCAAGCACAGCAATTAATGATTTTATGCTAGAACTTCACCACTTAACTGGTTGTCTCTCAAGATCCCACACTGATGGCATTCTAGTTGACATTTTTCAAAAGCACAAGCTCCAGGTTGACAGAGCTATCATAGAGGAAATAACCTCTTCTCTATCCAAAGGGAATCCTATAAATAAAGCCATAGAGAAGGGTGGTCCTTTGAGTTCTGCATATCAATGGAAGCAATATTACAAGGCAAACTTTAATATTGTTGAACCGCTTGAATATATTTTGGATGCTAAAGAGAACAAAACCTTGCAGTATGTCCCCATTCTTGAATCCCTAAAAGTGTTGTTGAGCAGGAAAGATGTTGTGGACAAGATAGTTTGTAATCACGCAACACAAAGAGAAACAGGGACCGCAAAAGAAATTGTGTACAAGTCATTTAGGGATGGTCTGCATTGTAAACAAAACAGTTTGTTGTCAGGGCAAGACTTAAGTATATCTATTGGTTTGTATGTTGATGACTTTGAGGTCTGTAACCCTCTTGGCACCTCCCGTAAAACCCACAAACTTTGTGCTGTGTATTGGGTGCTGTGTAACCTACCCCCGGGCTCTCATTCTTCTTTGTCCTCCATTTACTTGGCCATTTTGTGTAAAACAGATGATGTTAAGTCCTATGGCTATGACAAGGTTTTAGAGCCCTTAATACGCGATCTCAGGTCTTTGGAAGTGATGGAATTTTTGTCCCACAACTGGGCACATTACTTAAAGGTACAGTGCAGACTATTGCTGCAGACAATTTAGGAGCTCATGGAATAGTGGGCTTTGTTGAGAGCTTTACAGGCCACTATTTTTGTCGTTTTTGTTTGGCAACAGCTTCAGACATTGTGTCAAAGTTAGGTCAGGAACTTTCACCCTCAGAACAAAAGAAATACATGAAACTCATGTCAGCAGCCCTCGATATTTGCAGTAGCTGTTTTGGAGTTAAAAAAAAGCTTGTCCTTTTACTGGAGCACTTTCTCATTTTCACGTTGTCAGTGGCTACCCTCCTGACATTGCCCACAATCTCTTTGAAGGTATTGTGCCTGTTGAAAGAGCACATTGTCTAGAGTTGGGCGGTATCCAAATTTTGATACCGTCAAACTTTCCCCACATTTTCCTGGGTATACGGTATTACTGTGACTAATTAAAAATCACTTTGCAGGGCAGCGTGACATGCGTGCAGTTCAAACGGTCAATGCTCAAGCAAAGAAGCACCAGTCCTAACTTGTAGCATACCAGAATGACGGGAAGAAACTCAGTTAAAAGCGTCTACCAAGCATTGTCACTAGGGCTGGGCAATATGGCTGAAAACTCTATTGCGATATAAGTGTTTTCTATTGGTCGATATCGACAATTATTGATATTTTTTATGACCTATTAAAAATAAGGACCAGGAGAAAAATACATTCAATTTAAACATTTTTATTTTAAATTTAACCTTCCTCTGATTATAATCCCCTCAGCTATCAAGGCAGAAAAGAAAGGAAATGTCAACACAACCATGGAAAACACTCAAATAATAAATGTAAAAAAAAGTATAAAAATGTTAACAGAGAGAAACCTGAGAACTTTTTTTCTGCAGGTTTAGTACAGGAAGTTCACAAGCTGATTCACCTTCTGCTGAATAAAATGTTTTCAGATATGTGCAGTGTTTTGTAAACATAGCAGAAACTGAGGAAGGCTTGACATCTGTAACATACAAACAAACAAACATGATAGACAGTACAGTAAGATTGACCGAACTATAAAACCAGCCTAGACATTTGAACAGCTTATTCACTCTTCTTACACTAAACATACATGAACTATTCAATTAGATTTTTATTGCGAGTGTGTTTAAGAAAAAAAAGCAGGTGTAAGAGATGTTTATAACCTGGCTTCTCCACAGTGCTCAGTGAAGCATGTCTTTAGCTATATGATATGCCGCTGCCTCCGTTATGTCTTCGTGCCTTTTAGATGATTTGTTATCAGGCACTGAAGCAGATTACCTCATGGTGGTCAGCTGCTTGTGCGGAGAAACCTCTCTGTTGAAAACACTTTTTCAGCCTTTTTTTCTGCTTGCTATTGTTTTTAGCTCTCGTAAAAGGACGAAATACAAATAAAACAGTAAAATAACACTTCGGGCTGCTCAGCAGAATCTTCTGTGGGCGCTCGGCTCTTTCATAAGACAGAGTGCTGAAACTAACTGCGTCGTTACGCCGGTCAATAGCTCAGCAACCCGCTCACATTCACCATAGAAACACCAATGACGATCCAGAAGGAAGTAACCCCAGAGATAGGTTATTGCATGGAGAGCTCTCCCTCCATTCGAGAAACCCCCTCCTTTTTATGTAAACAACCAGGACCTTCGTGATTGATCTCAAACTAACACAGAGTCATAGGAGGAGACATTAGCAGCGTTTTTTCGGGCTGGAATATAACTTTTGACCACAAAAAAGCAAAGGTAAAACATACTTTATAATTTAGTGAAGTTTTTTTTCTCTGCTATTCTTTGACTGCTAGCTCGCCGAGTTTTCGTCGCACAGTGTGGAGGCAGACATCTTCGTGATCATCAGACTCTCTGCTTTCATATGATACCGGGCTTTTGTGGTCTGAGTGAAGTGGTGAAATCAGCAGATGCAGTGCCTTTGACGTGCGCTATTTTCGTGCTTTCGTAACATGCACATATAATTACACATATTGCACATATTTCATGGGGTATGAATTATGTTTCGTTTGGGTGCCAATACTTGGTAGAGGCTTTCAACTGAGTTTCTCCCCGTCATTCTGGTATGCTACAAGTCAGGATTGGTGCTTCTTCGCGTGAGCATTGACCGTCTGAACTGCGCGCATGTCACGCTGCCCTGCAAAGTGATTTTTAATTAGTCACGGTAATACCATATACCCCGGGAAAATGTGAGGAAAGTTTGACGGTATCCAAATTTGCATACCGCCCAACTCTAGTATAAAGAGGTGTTTCCTAACAAATGACTGCAGCCCAAACACCACTACATAGAACATCACCCACAACTAATAAGACTATTTGGGCCTCTTGTGGGACTTTGGACCATCCAAATATATTGTCTCCAAATATTGATAAACCAATGCTAGATGTGTCAGATGTATCTACTGTCCCGTTACATTTTTTGAAGGAAGAGCTAGCCCAAGCTTTTAAGCAGAGAGATCTTGATTTATCTGAAATACACCTTGCAAAAGATGTTTGGAACAAGGGCATGAACTATAGGACAGGTATAGTAGTTTCGCATGGGTCTGAAGGTGGCTTGCCTGAATTTGGGAAAATCCAACAGATATGCATTTTGCATCAGAGGCTGTTTTTTGTGTTGAAACTACTGTGTGGATGGTATTGTGAGCATTATGGAGCCTTTGAGCTGACTCCATCTCCCGCACCAGAACTTGTTCTTGTGGAAGTCTGTGAACTGGTCGATGAGTATCCCTTGGCTGCTTATCTGGTTGGGTGTGCGCGGATGGTGACCTTGAAGATCGATCTGTGTCTTGAGGTAAGGTAACAAATTAAATTGAAAAGGAGGGCCAGGGTTCCCACAGACATGAAATTCCCTCAAAAGCTATGAAATTAAAAAAACGCTTTGTTCTGATACATTTAAACTCATTAATATTCCACTTTTGCAGTTATTCAGTGCCATTAAGAAGCAGATCGCTTCCCCCGCGCCCAAGGATTATATTACTCAATATTAAAATAGTTCAATTAATTTCATAAACGTGCCACGACTAGTCAACTAATGGCTTAAAGTCATGACTACTAGTTGACTAGGAAAATATTTAGTCGGGTGCAGCCCTAATATACACTGTTTCTGGCTCCTTCTCCTCCTTTCTCCTCTCCTCTCCACCACCTCCCTCCTCCTCTCTCCTTTGCTCCTCCTGTTCTGCTCATCTTTTCTCCTATCCTCTCCTCTCCTCTTCCAGTCAGAGCCTCAGTATTGGGCCCTGTGATTGTTAAAAGGACCTACATATTTTAAAATATTTAAATTACGTCGTCAGTGGGGTAAAATATTAGGAAAATGTTACAAAAAAGTTTTGAAAATTCATTTGTGCGTGGCAGCCCTGGAGACTACACTCTTTTTTTAGTTCTGGTTTCAACCTGTGGCGCACTTCATACCACTTCAGATATCTTCCAGCGCTGTCCTCTGCCTTGAGATGTTTTCACTGAGATGTGCTTGGTCTACCTTCGTGTTTCACTTATGGGTGTGCAGGGGAAGGGTGATTGGACTGGCAATTAGGGATACATCAGGTATCCAGCACCAGAAAACACTTTTCTCCTAAAATTTGTTTCTTAGGAGTGTTGTGCACTGCCACATTTTAATGTGTATGGGACACACTAGCTGGTGGTGTTTTTAAATTTGTTTTGTTTTGTTTTCTCATCCATCCATCCATTTTCTATGCCGCTTATCCCTTTCGGGGTCGCGGGGGGGCCGGAGCCTATCTTGGCTGTCAACGGGCGAGAGGCAGGGTACACCCTGGACCGGTCGCCAGCCGATCGCAGGGCACATACACACACCATTCACACTCACACTCACACCTAGGGGCAATTTAGAGTCACCAATCAACCTAATGAGCATGTTTTTGGTCTGTGGGAGGAAGCCGGAGTGCCCGGAGAGAACCCATGCATGCACGGGAAGAACATGCAAACTTCACACAGAAAGGCCCGACCCAGGAATTGAACCTGTGTCCTTCTTGCTGTGAGGCACGCGCACTACCTGCTGCTCCACCGTGCAGCCCTTTGTTTTCTCAATTTCATTATTTTATACACTTCAGTTTTGATACAGTAACATTGGTATGTATTTTTTGTATAACTTGGTAATCACATTCCTTAATTACAAAAAAGTATATTGACAGTTAAAATATGAGATTTGGTCATTACATGTCCCTGAACCTTATATTACATTACATAAACCTTTCATTGTTTATTTACTCTCTCCTAACAGACAGTGAAGTAAGACCATGAGGACTACAGCTATTCTCAGAGTAATTCTGGGGCCTGACAGCAGTCAGAAGATGGTGTTTTCTGCTGGCCTGCCTTCAACTGTGACTGAACTGGAGACACACTTTTTGACAACGAGTTTGTAAACTTAACTTCCATGGAAGGAAATACAAGACAGAGCTACAGTCAAGGTCATGTACACATCCTGCCGACCTCAAGACACTGATGCAGATCAAGGTTTCTTTTCTCCACCTACCAGTGCTCCTGATGACATCTCATCTCATTCTGGTGACAGCACCGTGATACTCTTATCTCCAGAGTCCACCTCTTCACGATCTTCGT
This sequence comes from Chaetodon trifascialis, assembly GCF_039877785.1. Classification (NCBI taxonomy): domain Eukaryota; kingdom Metazoa; phylum Chordata; class Actinopteri; order Chaetodontiformes; family Chaetodontidae; genus Chaetodon; species Chaetodon trifascialis. The sequence continues at coordinate 32,390,768 of NC_092058.1, read as the reverse complement.
GGCCAGATATGTTCTGTGTTTCCCGTTTTACATACGATGCTGAGTTGAAGCACTCACTGCTGATCCCTGATCCAAAGCTGAAGTCCATTATACTAGATGGGTTGATTCAGGAGGTAGTCAAACATGCAGTCTATCTCACAGACAGTAGGTTTGACCAAGTTGTAGAGGCTCTTGTCATGAGGCATCCATGTTTACAAGAAAAAGGCTCAGCCACTGGCTATGAGGGATGGAAGATGAGTCTCAAATACAAGTTGTCCAACTACCGTACATATCTCCGGAAACTAGGATGTCCTGAAGTATGTGTGAATGTGTAGCAGGATGAACGTTTTGGTCACTGGGGCTTCCGTTATGCATTGAGGTGTGCCGGTATAAAAGCGGTCGTCCGCCTACCGTCTCTTCCTCTGCGCTCCCATCGTTGCCTGTATCACTTCCGGGTCAGAGGTTGTGTGCCCGACAGGTATGGCCGTATGCTGCCTCACCACGCCGGTCATTTTGTTTGATTGTCTCAGAGAATTGGCGTCACGTCCTCTGCGCAAAATTGTTTGGCCGCACGCCACGGCCGGTACGAGTCGTTTATTTATTGAGGACTGAGTCCTTTTATGTGGCATGAGTGGTTGACTTTATTTTATTTTATTTTTCTTGGTTACTGCGCTTGGGTTTATTTTTTTATTTTATATATGTAGTTTTATTTTGTTAATCTTGAGTCATTTCCTGTATCGAGGTAATTGAGTTTCGTTTTGTTTTCTTTATTTTTCTCTATTTCTAGTTATATTGGGCAGTCATTATTTGATATATGGTTTACATCTGGAACCTGCCCATTAATGGTGATTTTGTTGGGCTCTTTTTTTTTAAGTGTGTGCAATCTTATTAATCTGTGTTATTCTCTTCCTTCTCAGTTGCTGTAGGCCAGTGGTGGCGGTGCTGGTGTCCTGGTGGTGGCATCCTCCCTCCCCGTCTTGTCTTGCTGTGTCCCTGGGAGTAGGTTTTCTTCACTGAGTGTGTCTGCCACGTGTGTCTGGTGATTTGAGTTTCTGCTTCTTCTTTTCTTTGGTGGATCCCTCCCCTGCACTAGCCTTCGCCCATCCACTTTGGCCTCAGCCCTGATTAGGTTTGCGCTCTTTTGGTGTGAATGGTTTTTAGTATTGTGTTTTTTCGAAAATATGAATATTCAATAAATTGTATTTTAAATTTGGAACCACGTCTCGTGCTCTTGGTAACCACAAACCTGTGTGCCTTGTGTCTCACAAGAGTAATTCCCTGGGTGAAATTCCCAGGGTGGCGTTGTCGAGCTCTCTAGTAATATTAGGAGTTGTATCTGTCCTTTTTATCACCTCCTCGCCACAAATGCTTTGAAACACAAACCAGATGGGAAACATTCTCCTGCCTTTGATGTTAAGAAACCAAAGAGGGGTGAAGTGGCTTACTACCTCTCCTTTCCACTTGGAGAAAGCAGCCAGTCCCTCGAGAAGATAAGGGTTGAACTCCTTTCAGATATCAAGAAGCGTAACAACAGAGAGACAGTTAGGGCTAAAATGGAGAAAACATTTGCATTAAGAAGACAAGAAATAATTTGTGATGCTCCCATGATCAGGGATGTCCAAGAGAGATGGCCAGCTCTCTTTGATGTAGTGGAGGCGAGTTTAAAAAAGAAAACTCAATAATGGTGTAACTTCTTGTGCTGTAGATTGTATGTGCAACAATTAGACTAATGCTTGACTCTCTTAGGATGTGGTTCAGAATATTCCATAAACATACACAGTGAATGCAGTGATATGATTGGCAGTTTGTAGTTTTGGTGTTACAAATGTCATGTGTAAATGTCAATGGGATGTGATGTTAAAAAAAAGATTTCATGTCGTTTCAGATAAATGCAGAGTTCAAGCACATCACAACTATGCTTCTACAGTCAAGGTTTTTGTCACAGCTTGACCTATACTCTGCGAGTCTGCTGAGGGTGTTTGCGAAGCGATCGGGGCAGCAGGGCAAAAAGCTTGAAGACATGGCTGCCATAGTGACAGTAAGAACTTTTTAATTAACTTTAAATTGCAGTTGTATTGCATTAGGTCGGCAAAAGATTTATAAGTATCATTTACAATAGTCAATTTTTGTAATATTTGACTACTCCATGCCACTGAAAGGATCCATACTTAAGACAACAACAGGTTGGACAGGTAATGGGGCTGGGAAATTAACTGAAAATATATCAAAACCACCATTTAGAACCTGTCACTGACTTAATCTTGCTCATGTCGAGTAATCAAGCCAACACATCCTCAATCCAAGCAGTTTATACATTAAAGGAACAGTTCACCCAAAAATGAAAATTCAGTCATTATCTATTCATCCTGCAGCCGATAGAATGCCATGTGAAGTTTTTTAATCCCCAAAAAGGAGGAAGCTGCAACTCAAGGAGCATTTTATGGACTAAAAAAACCTACACCAGACCTTCTATTGGCATGGGAGTGACCAGATAATGACTGAACTTTCATTGTAAAGAATGCTGTGTGTTACGACCGGTGCTGAAACACAGGACTCAGATGCGGAGATCAGGGATAAGTTTATTTGAAAACCAAAAAGGCAAAATGATAATCAGCCCGATGGCGAAAGTCCGAACAAAGTTGGCAGTCTCAGCTGGAGATCCCTCGACAGCTTCTGGTAAGGAGAACAAAAAAACACCGTTAAACGGGAGAGCACTCAGGCCACAGAGAACAACAGGTGCTGGAGGGAAACTCAACAGACATCGGGAAGAGTCACTTGTCTCCTTGAGACGTGCTGAAGCAGGAGTGAGCCAGTCAGCACAGGATGAACACAAAACTCCTCTTCGGGGAAAAAGCTCTCAGGCAAATCAAAACGACAAGTGCTGGAGAAACTCAACAGACACACGTAAGTAACCAAAAGCTCCAACAGGGAAAATGCTGACAGGCAGAAACAAAAACTCACGAGAAGAATGGGAGCACTGCGTGCGGACGCCCGGGCTGTAGGACACGTGACGTGGCAGAGGCCGAGAGATCTGATCCGGTGAGACACAAAGGCAAGAACAAAGGTTCATCTGGCACCAGAGTATGGGAGAAGCAAGCTTAAGAAGGCGGACCCTAATGAGGGAGATTAGAGACAGGTGTGTCGACTTGCCGCTCACCGCGGAAGAGATCAGCTCCGCCCCTGCCACACTCCAGCCCTGGACGCACATAAGGGAAAAGGGGAAACAGAAAAAAAAAACAACGAACATAGCCAGGAACCACAGCCATAACACTGTGTCCGATGTTGGGACACATTTTAGCTTCAGTGAATACTACAACAAATGAAAAGAAGTCAAATGTAAACACTGCTGAATAACAATTTTGGTGGGTGAAGCTAACACCACCAATTTGTTTAATCACTACAAGGGCAGTGTAAAAAAGCTGACTAGAGGTCTGTCTTTCTGGAAAAAACAAACAATATAACGCGTAATGTCCGGACGGGACCAGCAATATATAGACTGTAAAGTAATAATTTTGAATCAAATCATTTAGCATAAATACCTTAGACCGCACTGTTGCATACGCCTCCTGATGGTTTTCGTTGATACTCCGAACATTGCTGCCATTTCACAAGGTGGTACACCAGAAAGAACTTGGTGCTCCAGAACTGCAGTCGGAATGTCAAGTGCCAATCGCCCTGGTCCATGTGTGTGTTGCAGTGGCTGTTGAGCAGCAAAGCAGTGGAGAACTTCTTCTAAATTTGATTTCACTCTTGGATCAATGTCTTGGTCGTAAAGTGCCGAAATAACGCCAACCACTTCAATGAATTCCTCTGCTCTACAGACCACATGCTTTGGGTCTGCAGGTCCTGCTTCCACGTACTCTGCAAGGTTTAAAATATCTGAAACCAACTCTCATGAAAGCTGAAGGAGCTCTTCTGTAGCCGCCATGCTTGAAGACTTCAGTCGAAAGCAATCGATTCACTAGATCATCGTTAGTCCCGCCCACTGACTTTGATGGGTGAGTTTGACAGATAAAATAAATTCATGAAGCGCTGCAACAAAGGTCCATGAAATAATTAAATAGTGAAATAATTATATATGTATTAATTTAATTCCCATTTTAATTAATTAATCAATGAAACATTTAATGACACTTTTATTTATTTAATTCCCATTATAATTAATTAATGACACATTTAATCATTTATTTAAAAATGTATTTATATATTTCAATGTGTTCCATTGGTGCTCCATAATCAGATAACACTACTGATAATTATTGCGAAAATACCGAATATGATATTATTGGCCAGGCTGATAATTGGTCTATCCCTAGTTTTACCGTTGCAGTTGCTGTGCGGATCTTGGCGTGTTTGGTCATGTGATACATTGTTGACTAATCTTGACAATGTTGGCTGCAACAATGAGGTCAATGCTCATTAAAGTTTTTGATGTCCACTGAGGCTAACCGTTGTCTATGTTCCTCCTTTGCCGTAGAGGAAAGCTTCTATATATTTTCGTCTTCAGGTATACAGAATGTGTACTTTTACCACTGTGCCTTTGTGAGGCAGGCCAACCTGATGTATGTTAGGAACGCACAATATTGGATTTTTTGCTGATATTTTCCAACACATTTTGCCAATGCCAATACTCATATGCATATATTCCCACCTAATTGCAGAGAACATTGTCTCTGCTGTTGTGAAATAAACATTACGCCACACTTATTAGACTAGATGCCAACATACAATGCAATGCTTTTCAAAATGTACACATTCACTGGACAAAATAAGAAATCTACTTCCAACTTAACACATAAAACATGCCATATTGAAATGTTCATTTCTGGTTAATGCTAATATTTCATTTCAAAGCCACGTCAGCCAGTGCATCCCTATTGTTTGTTTATGAGAAATTCTGGCTTCACTTAGAGTTGGGACACCTGCTGTTCATGCCAGATCCTCAAACAAAGGTTTTGAAACAAAACTGTTCCATCACTTTCAATTGGGGGGAAAAAACGTAAATGTTTATTTATTGTATTTACATTTAAGTTCCATTCTATATTTACATTAGATTATTTCTAAGTAAAATTGTATAAATGTATTATATTAAATGTACAATTATGAAAATATGTAATTGACATTGGAATGTTACAATAGCAAATATTGTTAAAGTTAAGGGATCAAATAGTGATCAAATGATCAAAGAGTTGAAATTACTTTATTGAATCACATTTCTATTACGTTGTGTCAACACAAATTATTTGTGTTTATTGAATATAAATAATTTGTGTTGATTTAACACAATTCTGTAAGCAAACAATCTGTGTGCAACAAATGTCCACTATTGAATTGAGTAAATCCAATGTGTTATTTTTTTCAGTGCACAGATGAGAGCAGACTGGGATGATATCACACCTACATTTACTTCTATCAGACCTACTCTAAGTGAACTGTGCTGAAAACCCTGCGATAGCTTTCATTTTGTTTTATTGTATTTTTTATCTTGAAGGGACAAACAAAAGGTAAAATAACGAAACAAGATTAATATCCAAACGTATGCTGAAAAAAGAGAAAACTAAATAAATAAGAAGTGATTAAAAGTGTTAAATTTCAACCATGATTTGCTTCCAATAAAATATGGTGCTTGGTGGTTTCATCAAACATTTGTAGCGTAAACATCCATCCATCCATTTTCTATACCCCGTATCCCTTTCAGAGTTGCGGGGGGTGCTGGAGCCTATCCCAGCCGTCAACGGGGAGAGGCAGGGTACACACTGGACCGGTCGCCAGTCGATCGCAGGGCACAAACACACAACCATTCACACTCACACCTAGGGGCAATTTTACAGTCACCAATTAACCTAATGAGCATGTTTTTGGTCTGTGGGAGGAAGCCGGAGTACCCGGAGAGAACCCACACATGCATGGGAAGAACATGCAAACTTCACACAGAAAGGCCTGGGAATCAAACCGGCAACCTTGTTGCTGTGAGGCACGCGCACTACCTGCTGCACCAACGTGCAGCCCTAGCATAAACATATATATGTAACCCAGTAAGAACAATACTTACTTGACTCTGCACTTTAGTTTGACTCAAGGTCCGAGGGATGGTTGGTGTAAAAGGTAAACACAGATGTATTTATTTTAACAATCCACATAAAGTAAAGTAGTATCAGTTCAGATTCAGAATCCACAAATTAAAGGGTGTTTCACAGCCTGATGCTGTCTAATATCAGAGTGTTTTGAAGTCCAGTCCAAAATGTTTAGTTTGAATTTCTGTGTGCACCCCGGGTAGTATGTGTGTGTGTTTGTACTGTTCAGATCTCCTCTGCCCAGGCGTGAATCTTCATGAGGATGATGAAGATGGAGAATCCTGGATCCTCTTTAACCCTGCCTCGATTCAGACAGGAACCCTGGTTGGAATCACCGCTGTCCACCATATGTAGATCCAGCAACCCATAAAAACCAATCTGCCATAGCAGGAAATAAAGTTCATTTTCTGTCACCAGCTACTGTACAGTATCATATCTATTTTTTTCTTTTTTTTACTCAAATGTACCTCATAATACTACCCACAAAAGAATAATAATGTATCATGAGACGATAAAAGCTCAGTCACCACTGTGTCTTTTTTTTTAACAGTATTATACCAATCATGTTACACAAATTATCTCTTATCTCTAATCAATCATGTTTTTCTTGTTCACATACACATTTATGCACTTTCAACTTTCTCCAAATGAACTGTAACATATTATTTGAAAAACCTGTACGTGTACATATCAGGGCTGCACGGTGTGCAGCAGGTAGTGTGCGTGCCTCACAGCAAGAAGGTCGCAGGTTCGATTCCCGGGTGGGGCCTTTCTGTGTGAAGTTTGCATGTTCTTCCCGTGCATGCTTGGGTTCTCTCCGGGTAATCCGGCTTCCTCCCACAGACCAAAAACATGCTCATTAGGTTGATTGGTGACTCTAAATTGCCCCTAAGTGTGAGTGTGAGTGTGTATGTGCCCTGCGATCGGCTGGCGACCGGTCCAGGGTGTACCCCGCCTCTCGCCCGTTGACAGCCGAGATAGGCTCCGGCCCTCCCGCGACCCCGAAAGGGATAAGTGGCATAGAAAATGGATGGATGGTGTACATATCATGAGCTTGAGCACACATGTACACTTTTTAACTTAACAACATTGAACATGACGCCCATGGATGGTGCAGTAAAAAATTACCGCTCATGTGTGAAACTGAATGCATTTTTGAAACACAAAACTCAGCATACTGACTCTTTGAAACATCCTCGTAATAATTACAGTTAACTCCGATTGGTTTAAGATTATAAGAAAAACTCAATATTGCTCGTTCATAATTGAACTGAAAATTGCACGTACATTAGCAACATAGCAAGCTAAACTAATACACTCAACGGAGTCCTCTGCGAAAAAAACAAAAGAAAGCAAATTGTCCGGTCGCAGCCATCTGGGTCTCTAGTGTAACAACTCAAAACATGTACAAACATGTAGCTTTGAGAATAAAGCAGTTTCTCTTTGACAAAAACGTCAATATCTCCTTTGTAAATATATCGCAGCATTAGCATTTGGCATAGCTGGGGTGTGGCTATCCCAGCATGCAATGCAGCTGTCTACTCGACTCCACACACAGAGTGCACATAGCGCCATCCAGTGGCTGCTGAAAGCAATCACAGTAATCATCTAACAGTTCTCTTATGCATTGAGATGTTAAAATCACAGGTACTAAAACAACAACCAACGTATGGTAAGTAAACCCGAAGCTGCAGTTTTAGAGGGGTTACATCCACCCGCCCTTAAGTGGCATGCGTCTCTGCATGTCAACCCACACTTAAATGTCAATGACTGAGCTTATGTATAGGGAAGGTGAACAGCTTGGTACATCAGGCAAATCAAGGGCCTCTGTGAAAACCTGGTCAAGACTGTATAGTATAGAGCACATGACCAAAGTCAAGGGATTTCCAAGAGACTTGTATGCCAATCTGTCAGGTTCCCTTCTAGTTCTGGTTGGCCATCTGGCCTCCCGTTCTCTTTCATCCTGAACAGGACTGGTATCAGTCAGTCCAATCGCCTCTTCAATATTGTCTTTTTCACTCTCCTCTCTCATTGCTGTCTGATTCTGGTTTGTCAGTTCTGTATTGTCAATACCTCTTTCAGGTTCTCCATTGACTGCTTCCTCAGGTACCTTTGGACTTTCATCAACACGTATAGTAACAGATTGTTCTACTTCCTTCACAGGTAAGTTTGTCTCATCTAGAGGCGAGGGGTCGGCAGGTAAGTTATTATCCCCCACTACTTCCACGCTTGGGACCTGAGAGGTACCTGAGTGTTCCTCTTGCTCTGCTTGCTGGGGATGGAATTCTCCAGTGGTTGGCTTGAGATCAGACTCTTCAGGACTCACATCCAATAGCAAGGAAGGCTTGGTCATAGTTCTGGGAATGTCGTATGCAACAGTGAATGATGGGTGAGTAACCTCATCTGGACTCATTGATGGATAGTCCAATTCATCCTCCTCATCGCTGTTCTGTGGAGTTTCTGCCTCCCTGACTTCAGGTACAGGATTTTTCTGGGAGGGTTTGGCAGTGGTCCTCTTCCGGCCATCCAGACTGACTTTGTCGGCTTCAACTGACTCTGAAGGTGTAAGGAAACCACAGGGTAGGAGTAGATCTCGATGTAGTGTTCTCTCAGGGCCTTCAGATATGAGGGGAGCCACAGGGGAATCACCAATGTGTCTCACCACCTTATAGATTGTCTGACTCCACTTATCTGCAATCTTGTGTTTCCCTCTTATCCCCACATTTTTCACAAGGACACGGTCTCCAGCTTGTAAAGTGGATTCTCTGACCTTCAAGTCATATCTCTGTTTGTTGCGTAGTGCTGTTTTGTCACTCTGCTCAACAGCCAGTCTGTAACTCTCCTCCAGTGTTTCTCTAAGTTTTTTCACATACTCACTGTGAGTGCCTTCTCTTTGTCCTTCAGGATGAAGTCCAAATGCGACATCAATAGGCAGGTTCAGCTGTCTGCCATACATTAGTTGATCAAGAGAAAATCCGGTCGTGTCATTTTTTGTGCAATTATAGGCGTGGACTAATGGCTGCACATAGTCTCGCCACCTTACTTTATCCACTTCTTCAAGGGTTCCAAGCATTGCCAGTAAAGTCCGGTTGAAACGCTCCACCGGATTGCCACGTGGGTGGTAAGGTGTCACCCTCAATTTCTTTATTCCTAAGAGGTCACAGAGGTTCTTGATGATGGCAGATTCGAAGTTTCGACCCTGATCACTATACAGGCATTCTGGTATACCATAGTGTACAAGGAAGTTATTCCATAGTGCTTTGTCAACAGTTTTTTTCCTTTTGGTAAGGGGTGGCAACTGCAACTGCATACTTTGTGAAGTGGTCAGTTATTACGAGTATGTTCTTTGTGCCACGGCCATCTGGCTCCAAGGAGAGATAGTCCATGCACACTAACTGGAGGCACCGGTTGATCTTGATGTTAACAAGGGGGGTGGTTCTCTCTACCCTTGCCTTATGCCGAAGACACCTTTCACATCTTCTGATTTTCTCCTCCACCTCTAGACACATCCTCGGCCAATAGAATCGTGCACGTACCAGATCCACTGTCCTCTCATACCCCAAATGACACACATCATCATGAAGATTCCTCAGTGCTGTTTGGCTGTATTTCTTTGGGAGAACAAGCTGGAAGTTAGGCTGACTCTCACTCTTGCACTTTCTGTACAGGACTTCATTGCTCAATATCAGCTGGTCTTGAACTCTGAGCAGTAACTATACCTCTCTTTCCTCTTTCTGCCAGAGACCTTAAGTGAGGTGTTTTCCTGCTCTGATGATATCTATTACTCTGTTGATCGTGGGATCATTTCTTTACTCCATAGCCCAATCCTGCTCAGACATTCTGGGAAGTGTGGTAGATCCAGGAAGCAGGTCGGCTTGAGCATATTCAGGGCAGATGGAATGTTCATCCATTGCTAGACACTCCACAATAGCAGGTAAGTGACTACTCTCTTCCTCTGTCTCTGTGATCTTGTCCAGCTGATGTCTCTCACAGATGGCTTTAACAGCCTCCTTTGGGAAGGTGTCTTCATTTTCCCCCTTCACAAACTTTGACACAAACTGGCACACTCGTTCATCCTCAATCGCTGTACTGCTGTCAATTTCTGCAGGGGCATGTGGACGTCTTGATAGCCCATCTGCGTCCTGGTTCTTTTTGCCAGCTCTGTATCTGATACTGAAATTAAAGTTGGAAAGGTCAGCAAGCCAACAATGACCACAGGCATCCAATTTAGCAGAGGTCAAAACGTAAGCCAGGGGGTTATTGTCGGTCAGTAGACTGAACTCCACTCCATAGAGGTAATCTGCAAACTTATCTGTGATAGCCCACTTGAGGCTGAGGAATTCAAGCTTGTGAGTCTGGTATCTGCATTCACGGTTGGATAACCCTCGACTGACATATGCGATAACCTTCATTTGGCCATCTTGCTCCTGGTACAGAGCGGCCCCAAGTCCATGTGAACTAGCATCTGTGTGGAGTATGTATGGCTTCTTGGAATCTGCGAATCCCAGTACAGGTGCTGGTTTTAATCGTTCAATGAGAGTTTTAAATGCCTCCTCACATGAGGGCGTCCACTTCTCATTAAAGGGCTTCTTTAGATCAGCATATAATCAGCATAGTAAATGACCTTTGATCATTTATTCTGTCCTTGTGTTTCTTTTTCTTTGCAGGGACGTATCCCGCCGTCAGATTGTTCAGAGGCTTTGCAATCTTGGAGTAGTCCCTGACAAACCTCCAACAGCATCCAGTGAAACCAAGGAACGACTTCAACTCAGATATGCTGTTAGGGTGGGGCCATGAGGTAAGTGCCGCGATCTTATCGGGATCTGTTTCTACACCATCTTCTGACACGGTGTGCCCAAGATATTTCACAGATTTTCTGAAAAAATTACATTTCTCTGGAGACAATTTGAGACCAAAGTCTCTGAGTCAGTTCAGCACCCTCAAAAGCCGCTCTTCATGTTCTTCCAGGGTATTTGAGAAAGTGATGAGATCGTCCAGGAATACCAGCACTTCCTTGTGATTTAACGAGCCCATACACTTTTCCATGACTCACTGGAAGGTGCTTGGAGCGTTACATACTCCTTGTGGCATCCTGTTGAACTCCCAAAAACCCACTGGGGTGATGAAGGAAGTTTTATGTTTATCCTTTTCGTCCATTTCCGCTTGATAATAAGTGTGTGGCAAAGCATAAGCATGTTTGATTGTCTGGCTATTCAGTCTCCTGTAATCCACACATAAGTGGATTTGTCCATTTTTCTTCTTCACTACGACAATCAGCGAAGCAAATGGACTCTCTGACTACCTTATGATGTTTGCTTCATACAGCTCTTTCAGATGAAGATGAACCGCCTCATAGTCAGATGGATGGATGGGCCTTGCTCCTCTGTTTGAAAGGCATTGGGTCAGAGAGGTGCTTTTTATGCTTTATGGCTGTCGTGTGCCCATAGTCAAGATCTCCCTTGGCGAAGACTGGTCCGAGTCTTGTACTTCCCCTTTAACGTTATGGAAGGAAGCCAGTGGAGTGATGGATTGTGGCATTGAGAGCTCTGCCAAAGTTCGATGGGCTGATACTGTGATGTCGTGTGCAGACTCATTCTTGAGGAGGATTGGGACTTTGAAAGGGTACTGCCGCGGGCTTGCCATGATATAGCTACACATTATTAAACCACCTGGTAGACTGGATGTGGTGGGGGGCTCCACCAGGAGAGGTGCACCATGAACAGGTGGGAATGTGTCTAGCATGGCCATTTAATGCCACTTTCTTTCCGCTGGAATTACTATGGCGTTCTTAGACTGTAATTTCACTTTGCCCACTTGACCGTCTTATTGTGCCCTGCTGAGGTAGATGCTCTGTAGATGTCTGATAAGTGAGGCATACTCACAATCTGGTGAAACTGTTCTTTCATTGAAGCCTGCATACAACATGTCAAGGGTGTTAGTGCCAATGAGAATTGGAACCTCAACATGTGTTTTGGGATCAGGGACAATTAGAGCCAGTGTTGTGTCCACCTTAGGCTCTCCTGTAAAATGCTGTGGGAAAGCCATGTCAACTTCAATGCAGCCAAGGTAAGGGACCAGTTGGCCTGCAGCTCCCTCTATGTGCAAGAGGTCCTCTATGGGAATGATGGGATGAGAAGGTCAGTGCATTTCATGAAAGGATTTTGTGATGGTTGTGACTTGTGAGCCTCCATCCATGACGCAGTTTTGCCGAATTCCGCTGTGACTTTGGCTATATGTCTCGAGCCAACCAATCTCCTTGTGAGCTGACATTCGGTTGCTGTGGCTTGTTGACATTTGGTCTCACATCTACATTTTGACATGGGACTCTTATTTGTGTCCTCAGTTCCAGTAGGTGCCGTTACTGGAACCCATTCCATTTTGAAGGCTGTCTTGCCTTCCACTCATCCTGCTTGTGTTTCAGTTCTATGTATTTTTGATCCACAAGGGCTTTGTTCATGGGCTTGTCACAGTTCCTTGCGATGTGGCCATCTTCTCCACATTTAAAACAAAACCAGGCCTTCGGCTGAGGTCTTTGGGGGGGGGGGGGGGGGGGGGCGTTCTGTGACATCACTTGATGAGCCTGTGTTTCAGCTACTGGTGGAGGTGAGTTAGTCGTTGGTAATGCACTTGTAAATACTTGTTTTTTCTCTTTTCTTGGTTTCTTGCTGTTGAGCTGCATCTGCTAGCCACTTGTTTTCTCAATATTTCAGTTTCAGAGATGTACGACTGCAGCAAGCTGACATTGGCATCATAGGGAGAGGTGTCGGGAACAGACTGAACGTTTACAGAAGGTTTGTTCTTGGAGGAGCTGAAGTGACGCTGCATCCTATCAATTTTAGATGCCCTTCTGTCCTCTTCTGTACGTACCTGCAGCAGTAGCTCTGCAAAGTTGGGAGGAGTTTCGTTTTTGAGCTCCAGTTGCAAGATTAGGCTGTGGTCCCAACAACCATGCTTGAACTGCTTAAGCAGGAGTCGTTCTGCATTCACCTGTTTTGCACGACCCCTCTTCACAGCCGTGCACAGAAGACTCTGCAATCTCTGTAGATAATCAGATGCCTTTTCACCTGCATTCTGATTTGTGTTTAAAAATCTTGCAAATACCTCCTCTCCATCTTCTACAAGTCCATATGCAGAGTCGAGCAGTTGCGCGTAATGTCTGGGATGTGCAGAGGTACCAAGTTGCCTTACCACGTCCAAAGCTGGGGGAAGCAGGCTCTAGTATTTTTCTCCGTTGCACATCAACTGAAAGACTCTCATCATTAAACATCAATTCTGCATGCAATGACCACGTCTCATAATCTGCCTCACCTGGAGGCTTTGGGACTTTACCAGAGAATGTCCTCATCCATTTGGAGGTGGGCTGACTCTTGATCACATGTTCCACTACAACACGTTGTATTTCAGGTGGGTTTATCACTTTGCTGCTAAATGTTAGATTTTTTTTAAACTTGCAGGCACAGCACGTTTCTTTTTAACTGCAATTGTTTCGCTTGGTTCGGGTGTTGCAGCAGTGGGAGAGATGGGAGAGGATTACTGTGTTCATATTGTTTCTTGCTTCTGCGTATTAGGGGTGTGGTGCTGTGATCTGAGTGGGCACTACCATCAGAGTCACTGCTATATCTGGAGTCAGTGGCAGATGTACAGAAGACTGCTGTGCTCCGATCAGTGAATGGTGTGGTTCCTTTGACAAGACTTACCTGCCACTTTACGCTTGGATTGTTCACATTCACCACATCCATAGGGAAAAGCATCTCGATATTGGCTCGTGCAGCTCCTGACTTGAAGTCCACAATGACTGTTTCTCCACTTGATCCTCCTGTGTTCTACTCTCTTCTTATTCCAGCTACTGGGCCATATTTCTCCAGGGAATCTAAAATGTCCTGGGGTCTCATTTATAAAACTTGCTTACGCACAAAACGGGGCATAAAAGTTGCGTACGCAACTTCCTACGCAAAGGTTGTGATTTATAAAAATAAACTTGCCGTGAGTTTGTCCTGGGGTCTCATTTATAAAACTTGCTTACGCACAAAACGGGGCATAAAAGTTGCATACGCAACTTCCTACGCAAAGGTTGTGATTTATAACAATAAACAGCGTGAGAATGTGCGAACCGGTACGCCAACTTTGATGCTTGCTTACGAACATTTTGGAGACAGGGGGAACTGGCGGTGCACATGGTGAGGTGGTGAATTGCAGCCAGACTGATCTCATACATTTAATGTCATCACATATCAGACTTATAGACCCGCGTAATCATAAACACCCAAGTCTGCAGTGTTATACATGTGTTCCTTTAGTGAGCCTACTACTCTATGCACAATGTTCATATATCATACTTCCATCTTCAAATGATACAGAACGGTGGATGGCACAGATTGATTTGTAATAATTGTGACAAGGTGTGCAACAATCATTCAATTTGCTGAGTAAGCATGTAAATAGTGCGGTGACACTCGTGCGTAATGCTGCACAATGGATGCGCTGGCACTGCTAGAAGATCACGCAAATGGTAGGATCAGGATGGAGAGAAGTTTTAGGGACCACGGAGATTTCCTGGCCTGTGATGATGACTGGCTAATAAGCCGATTTAGATTCCCTAGAGCGGTGCTCTCGGATCTATGTGCTGAACTGGGCCCAGTGTTAGATAGACCCACCCGCCGGAACCGCGCCATCCCAGTGCATATCCAGGTGCTGACCACTCTGGGGTTCCTGGCGACTGGCTCCTTTCAGCGGGAATTAGCCAACAGGTAAGTGTTTGATATGATTAATATTATATAATGTTACATTGTCTGTCTAAAGCCCCTTTTGGGTATGATATAATTCAGTTAAATTATGTCCTTAGGTCTGGGATATTGCAGCCATCCCTCAGCGCCATAATGCCAGCCGTTTTGGATGGCATTATAAAAATGACCAGTCGATACATCAGGTTTCCTTACACTGTGGGTGAACAGGCCGACATTAAAAGGCAATTTGCAGCAATGTCCGGTTTCCCAAATGTAATCGGCGCAATTGACTGTACTCACATTGCTATAAGGGCTCCGAGTGAAAATTAATTTGCTTATGTGAACCGAAAAAATGTGCATTCACTCAATGTACAAATTATTTGTACCTCGGACATGATCTTGACGAATGTAGTGGCGGGGTGGCCTGGTTCAACACATGACTCATTCATCCTGACGCACAGTAGTGTAGGGAGCAGGCTGCAGGAAGGCGCTGCGCGTGATGGCTGGCTCCTGGGAAAGGATAAACACCATTGTATAGATTCTACCCATTAAAGCCTGATGTATAATTACTCTTCTGTTATACCTTGCAGGTGACAGTAGTAAAACTCTTTATGGCCCTTTGTCACTGAGGGGAGAAAGAGGATCAAAGGACATTCAGTGGGGGACACCGGATAGAGGGGGAAGGTAAAGGTACAATTCACTGTACCTGAGGAGTTTATGGTATAGTATAAACCCTAAAGAAACAGGATGAGTGAACTCCCCCAAATGGTCGTTGTCTTTGAAGGAAGGTTTATGATTACCAGGTGTGTGTGTGATAACCATCTGTCCTTTTGTTGAAAAGTATAAAAGCCAAGACATTGTGGAGATCTGGAGAGAACACTATGCATGAGTCTTCCCTCCATGCTGCATGTATTAAAGAGACCTGATTCATCACACCGAGTCTATAATTATTCAGAGAATTCGCAACTCTTAACAAGCAACAAGGAGAATTTCCCTTACATTTGGCGATGAAGATGGGATGGACGCTCTACTGTTCGACACCTGAGCCTGGACTGAGGGTCAACTGCCGGCAGGAGTCTCATAAGACTCAGGGAAAGTTCCGCTCCGACAAACGGAGGACAGGATCCTGCCGGAGGTCGGGCACGGGTGGCAGACAGTGGACGCTCCATCTATTTTAATAGGTGAGTGCGGTGTTATGAATCAATCTCTAGACGAGTTGCGTAATTCCTGTGTGGGTGCAACCGTCAGTCCCCATGTAATTCTTGTGTAGGTTTGGGGACAGTTCCCATGTAATTCTTGTGTAGGTTTGGGAACGGCTTCCATGTAATTCTTGTGTAGGTTTGGAAGTTTTACGGTATTGAGTTCCCAGGTAATTCCTGTGTGGGTCTGGGACAGTTTACATGTGAGACCCGTGGGGCAGTGTAAACCGGTTTCAAGTAATTCCTTTGTGGTGTTGAAACTGTATGAGCAGAAAATAAGAAAAAAAAAAAAAAAAGAAGAGATATCGGTGCAGCAAGAGGCTGTGGAAAATCGTGATTCACGTGAAAAGAGCTCATTATATATACATCTATATGCGTATGTGTATATATATGCCTACAACGTTGTGTGTATGTCTATGTGTATGTTATGTGTTTTTAAGAAATAGCAAGGAGTTTGAGATAATCCTTATAGAAATACAGAAATTCTATTAGATAATTAGAGATTGAAATAAAAGCGGTTGATGCTAATATAATAAATATATATATATAGTATACTACTGTACTAATATCATATATCATAATATAGAATGGGTGTATGAGTGGAGAAACTGTAAAATAATACAGCAATTAAGCTTTGTTGTGACTCGTTCAGTGTCTAGTATGTATGCATACTACAGGGGTGCGTTGCTCAGACTGTGTCATACAAACCACCTGGCTGAATGAGTTGCTTCAAGGTAATGTGTGTTTGATAAGATCCAACCATACTTGTATGGGAAGATCAGTGTGACTGTGAAGTTTGTGTGACTGATAAGCCCATTGAAAGTCCAAAGCACACCTGTCCCAGTAGTGAGTCAGTTAGAATTATGGGGAACAAAACGGGGAAATTAAAACCATTACCTGACCCTCTTACAGGCCCTGCTAAATTAATGGCAGAAAAATGGGGAAGAAATGTGGTTGAGGATGTTCCACTTTGACACCATGTCACTGAGGGGGTGTTTCCATTGATAGGCACATTGAGCACTGATTGTTTAAGAAGGTGTAGAGTACTGGTAGTAGAAAACATGCAGGGAAAAGAAAGTAGGCAGAAAAAATGGCAGAAAAATGGGGAAGAAATGTGGTTGAGGATGTTCCACTTTTGCACCATGTCACTGAGGGGGTATTTCCATTGATAGGCACATTGAGCACTGATTGTTTAAGAAGGTGTAGAGTTCTGGTAGTAGAAAACATGCAGGGAAAAGAAAGTAGGGTAGAGAAAGATGAACTGACAAGCTTATCAGAAATGAAGGAAGCGAAGTCACTAGCAGGATTGATGTTAAACAAGAAATGAAAGAAGAGAGTATGTGTGAAAGAAAGGAGAAAAAAAAATGTAGGGCAAGAAATAGGGAAATGCAACCAAAAGCCACCAGAAAGACTCTGAGGGGGAGAAGGAAGAACAAGCATTGTACCCTGACCTGTCTGCTCTCTCTTTGATTCATCAAAAAAAAAAATCAGCAGACTAACCTTGCTTCTCCCAAGAAGTCTCTGTCTACAGCAGTATACCCCATGCCTATGATGGTGTTTCCCAACCCCCAACCACGACCAATGGATGACGAGGCACATGCGCATTGGGATCCAGAGGTGCTTGTGTACAGGCAATGGCATCCAGATGAACTGAAGGAGATTGCTGAGGAGCTACCTGATCCGCAAAAGACTATAAGGGGCCCACAACATCTTGGGCAGAGAAAATGATCACACCAGAAAGGCAGAGGGAGGAGACGACTGTGGCCACAGCCAGCATTTCAAAGACAGCTGGATGGCAAGTTGAGATGCTACGGTGTGAAGGCTACGGGCACATCTCACAGAGTTGTGCAACCCCCGAGACTTTCCAACAGACCAGCTCCTGGCCACATTCACCACCTAAAGGACTATCTGTTCATCCTCCAGGACTCCCAGTGACACAGCCATAGGAGACAGCGGAGGCAGGTCAGAGCATTGAGCAGCAGACACACACATTCACACACACACACACACACACACACACACACACACACACACACACACACACACACACACAGCAACACTCATGACAACATTGATGAACTAGTTGTCATATACCATCAGTGTGTACAATTAACATTAGAAGACACCACCTAAATTGATTCTGTCATTCATAAATGAAAGTGCCATTGTGGAATGCCCTAATTCACCATGTAACACCCCCGTCTTGCCTGTAAAGAAACCAAATGGGGGTTGGAGACCAGTCCAACACCTCAGGGTAGTAAATGAAGCTGTTCAACATCCAGCCCCAATTGTACCTAATCTTGTAACACTAATGTCACAGGTTCTGGCAAACTCCTGCTGATTTACAGTTATTGATTTAGCAAATGCATATTTTAGTATTCCTGTTCACCCTGACTCACAATTCTGGTTTGCTTTCACTTTCAATGGTAAACGTTACACTTGGACGCGGATGCCACAAGGTTAGGCTGCCAGTCCCACTTTGTTTACGGCGGCTGTAGCTGAAAACCTGTCGCATTGGCAACCAGTGTGTGGCAGTGCACTTATTCAATATGTTGATGATCTTCTAGTGTGTTCTTCTACACGAGAAAATTGTCAGGCTGACACAGTGGCATTGCTTTGTTTTCTGGCAGAAAACGGTCACAAAGTTTCAAAGGACAAGCTGCAGCTTATTGCACAATCAGTGCGTTATCTTGGCCATATTATTACTCCGGAGGGTCGCAAATTAGGTCCGGACCGCATCCAGGCCATCTTGGATGTTCCAAAACCACAAACAAAAAAGCAGATGATGTCTTTTTTGGGTTTAGCAGGCTATTGCCGTCCATGGATTCGTGATTTTGTGGAGATCTCCCAACCCCTGTATGACATCACACATGGCGGAAAACATTTGACTATGACTGACTCTTTGACTTGGACTTCTGATGCAGAAACAGCTTTTACTGAGCTAAAGCAAGCTTTATCTAGCTCACCTTGTTTAGGACTCCCAAATCCAATTCCTTACAATCTCTTTGTGCCTGAACGTGATGGTTTTATGTCAGCAGTCCTAACACAGTCCCATGGTGACAGACAGCGTCCAATAGGTTATTATTCAAAATGACTTTCCACAACAGAAAGGGCTATGATAGCGTGCCTAAGGGCTGTAGCAGCCACCACTGAAGCAGTTATGGCCACAGCTGACATTGTTGCTATGTGTCCTCTTGTTGTGCATGTTCCCCATGTTGTTCACTCCCTCATTCTTCAAGCAAAAACTGCTCACCTGACACCAGCAAGACTACTCCACTGGCAAAATGTTCTACTAACAATGTCGCATGTAACTTTAAAGCACTGTACTGTCCTTAACCCATCAACTCTACTTCCTACAACCGAAGATGGAGAACCTCATTCTTGCTTAGAGGTGGTTGACATTGTGTCAAAGCCACGTGACGCGCTGTTTGACACACCCCTGTCTAACCCTGACTGTGTTCTATTTGTAGACGGTTCTGCCATGAGAGACCCCTCAAATGGTTCCCCTTGTGTTTCTTATGCCATATGTACGAACCATAATGTGATTGAAAGTGCCAAATTACCTAATAACCTATCTGCTTAGGCAGCAGAATTGTTTGCACTAACCCGTGTTTTCATTCTAGAAAAAGGACAAACCATCACAGTCTACACAGATTCTCAATATGCATTTAATGTCTGTCACAACTTCCATGCTTTGTGGAAAAAACGTGTTTTCTTTACTTCTACAGGCAAACCAATTGCCCATAGAAGTCTCATTATTAACCTTTTGTCTCCATTACTTCTACCAACCTCAGTAGCAGTATGCAAATGTCAAGCCCATACAAGATCTATTTACCCTGTGTCACAGGGTAATGCAGCCGCATATACTGCTGCGAAAGCGGCTGCTCTCTCACCTGTCTCCCCCATTTTGCAAATGCCTTTGTCTGTCCAACATGATGTCTTTTCTCTTAATGATGTCTCTTTGCTGCAAACGGGAGCTGATAATGGAGGAAAAGCATTGTGGAGATGAAAAGGGTGTAATGTACTCCCAACCGGAGTCTGGGTGAACTCTCAGTTCTCCCAAAATCCATATTCCCTTTCCTAGCAAAATTGATACATGGTCCTGACCATATATCAAAAGGGGGGATGATGGATATTGTAAATAGATTATGGTATGCACCAGGATTTTCAGCATTTGCTGAAAATTTTTGCAAAAAATGTTTAATTTGTGCAACAAGCAATGTAGGCAGAGGGGAAACAATGCCCTTGTCAGCCCATCCTAAACCAGAGGGTCCTTTTGAACATTTAATGATGGACTTCATTGAACTTACTCCATGTAGGGGTTACAAATTTTGCCTTGTTATTGTTGACATGTTTTCAAAATGGATTGAGTGTTTCCCATGTAAACACGCCACAGCTGTTTCAGTTACAAAAGCACTGTTGAGAGAAGTAATCCCAAGATGGGGACTTCCATCAAAGTTAACCAGTGACAATGGATCTCATTTTGTTAACAACATAATTCAGTCTTTCAGACAGCCTCCGAATAAATTTGAAAACACATTGTGCCTACCACCCAGCTAGTGGAGGGGCAGTGGAAAGGGCAAACCAGACTTTGAAAACAAAATTGACAAAGTTAATGGCAGAAACTAATCTTTCATGGTTTGAAGTTTTACCACTCACATTAATGTTCATGAGAGTCCGCCCACATAAGACAACTGGACTCTCTCCTTATGAGATACTTACTGGGTGTCCTATGCGAATGACCAACACCCCTTTTCCACAAATAGGTTAACACTGACAGGAATGAATGATGACATGTTAAGATACTGTTGTGTGCTTAACCATGTCTGAAGCTTATATTTCCTAAGGTGAAAGCTGCCCTTCCTGAGCCTACAGCGGTACAGCTCCATAACATTTGACCTGAAGATTAGGTGCTGGTGAAGGATCTCAGGAGAAAACACTGAGAGACACGTGAATTCATGCATCGCAGTGCAAACCTTTCCCCAGTGATGCCTTGGACGCAAAAGAAACAACTCAGACGGCAGGAAGCTGAAAAGGGTTCCTGGTGGAAAATCCTGATTGCAGTTTCCATCATGTGGTTGATCATCACCGCTAGCATAGTCCAACTGCAGTTTCCAGCTGAGCAGCAAGATGGTAGCTATTCCTACAACCAGCTGAACTCCAGAGAGGATGGTGATGGACTATTATCATCGAGGGCGCAAGAAGACACAGAGGGGAGAAGTGGCATTGGCATGCAACCAACGCAGGGTCAGGAGACCCCAGAAGAAGATGACATCAGAACAGCCAAAATAAAGCAGTTGATCAGGAGAAAGACACAATTGTTTGAACAGAATGACTGAAGACCCTGGGGGTTTGATGCTGAAATCTTAAACTGATCACTTTGGCCCCTGGGGTACCATGGCAATTCATGCTTTCATTCCTGTTTTTATTGGTTTTTGTATGCTTTTGTACATGTGTGCTTACTTGTATGCAGGCCCCGATATATGAATGGATAAATGGGGTGGTTGGGGAAGAGAAAACATCACTGCATGTTAAAATACCTTTTGAACTAAGTAATAATGATGAACCAGATTTTCACCCTACTGTTAAGGGGGCTGTACAGCCGCCGAGTAATAGGACCCAGAGATGCAGACCCGAAACAGAGATTGTGTGAAAACAAAGCCGTGGAAGTGGCAGGCAGACACTGAAAACAAAGAAAAACACAGCACACTTAGTGGCTGGGAAAAAGGTGGTCAACAAAAGACGAAAATCTGAATTTGGGAGAGACAAAAGAGACTTGTACTTACGAACCATATGACCAAACATCGACACGGAGATCGAGGAATAATCCGGCGACGAGGAGCAGGAAGTCCCTGTCTTAAATACTCTCCCTGATGAGGGAGAGTTACTGCAGGTGAGTCGCAGTGGGAGGAGCTGGCAGCAGGTGAGGGGCTGCCCAGCCATGGATCCAGGGGTAGACAGACAGACACACACACAGGGAGAAGGGAGAGACACACAGGGAGAGACAGGAAGCCAGGATCGTAACACCTACATCAGAATGGGCACCAAGAAACCCTTATAGTGAATCAGATGATAAGTTTGTGTAACATTGTTTTGCTTTTATTGAGATCTGTATTGATGATTTTTCAAATTAGATATTTTGATGTAATTCCTAAATATCTTGTTGACACTTTGTGTCAAAAGGGAGGAATGTAGGAATTAGATGACTTACTAATCCTGGGAATCAGTCTATGAATTGTAAAACTCTTTATGGCCCTTTGTCACTGAGGGGAGAAAGAGGATCAAAGGACATTCAGTGGGGGACACCGGATAGAGGGGGAAGGTAAAGGTACAATTCACTGTACCTGAGGAGTTTATGGTATAGTATAAACCCTAAAGAAACAGGATGAGTGAACTCCCCCAAATGGTCGTTGTCTTTGAAGGAAGGTTTATGATTACCAGGTGTGTGTGTGATAACCATCTGTCCTTTTGTTGAAAAGTATAAAAGCCAAGACATTGTGGAGATCTGGAGAGAACACTCTGCATGAGTCTTCCCTCCATGCTGCATGTATTAAAGAGACCTGATTCATCACACCGAGTCTATAATTATTCAGAGAATTCGCAACTCTCAACAAGCAACAAGGAGAATTTCCCTTACACCCCTCCCGCATGGCCTCCCTCCCCCACACCACCATGACCCGGATCCAAAACCACCTCCCCGACATTTCAGCAGGGAGCAAGGCTCCGTGAAGGTGTCATGCGGCATTTTGAATAAGAAGACAAGTATGTTTCATTTTTTAACAAGATCTTTAATGGAGCTGTCAATGTCAGACATGACCTCATGTAACAGGGGTTATTATAGATTAGTGAAGTTCGCCAAAATTCATTAATATGTTCACTCACTGTTCCTTTAATTTTCTATTAAGTTATTTTGTTATTTTATTTGTTAAGGAAATAGATATAGTAAATACTTATATCCTATATCTGTATATATGCAAGGCTCTCCTTATTTGTTTGAAAACAGCGCCCCATGTGGCGGTGGTGGTAATTATAGAAATCTGAGATCGTCAGCTCGCCCCTTTCCTTGCTGATGTTCTCAATGACGGGGCTGGAGCTGTACAGTACGTTTTCCACCACCACCAACCACATTTCTGTATTTGTTTGGCAGCTGTGTGTGGAGAAGTAAATGCTGTGAACCTGACCAATAAGTTGCTGCGTGATTTCTTCAATCCATCTATGTCGATAAAGAGGGGTTACACTCACACATGTTGCCCATCACTGTGCGTATTTGCTGGAGCTCGTCACGGACTTAATTAATGGCACTGATGGTGTCCCTTTGTGTTTGAAGGACAGCGTCTGTCAGGATCCGACCACTTCTAGGTGCGCCATGCGGTCGGGACGCACTGGTGCTGGGGACAGCCAGGCCTTCAGCCACGGTGCCAGGACACGCCGTGCCCGGAACCTCCTCGTCACCCACCACTTCCTACTCCACAATGACTGGGGACACAAAGAAGTCAACTACCTTTTCACAAGTCTTAAAATATTTACTTTAATAAAAAGATAAAACTGTACTTTACCAGTCTCCTCTGTGGTCTCTGCCAAATCGGTGTCTCCTTCCTTCTCTGACACTATGCCATACACGCTGGCCGTACCAAGGATCGAGGCTATCTTGGTGTCCAGCGGTGTGGGCTCAGGTGCGCCCTTGCCCCCACCAGTAGCATGCCATTGATCAGCAGGCATATTTATATGCAAAGACATTCATGAGGTACTTTGCATTGACCATTCATGGTAAAATGTGGGTCTGTCGGGGGCGGGATGTGAGGTGAATCCACCTGCGCAATCTTCCAGGTGGAGTGTGATTTATAAAGGGAAAATTGCGTGCAGGTGTGAGTACGTATGGTTTTATAAATCCGAATATTTTTTTTGGCGTACGCCATTTACAGCTTTTGGGCGTACGCACACTTTTAGTATGGATTCCACGCAATGTTTTATAAATGAGACCCCAGGTCTGCATCACTACTGGTAACATCAGATACACATACAGATAACTTGTCACCAATGTCTGCCATGGTCCTTTTCTTTGGTTATGTTCAGGTTAGGAGGGACAAAAGGAGAAAAACAATAATGGGGATAATCAGGTTAATCATTTAACAACTTCATGCATTAGAGTGACATTTCGCATTAACCATTTAACCTTTATAACTAGGGGTGGGTATTGCCAAAAACCTCATGATACGATATGCATCACGATACTTGAGTCAAGGTACATACAGTCAAGATATGATATCGCGATATCCAAATTTTGCGATATATTGCGATATTCTACATAGTTCACTGTGAAAAATGGAAAAGGCATTATGCATCTTAAAATCCGAGTTGTATGAACATCAGATGATAGTGATATTTCATGGGACAAACTGAGTCAAAACAATGTAATTCAAATTATCCATGCCATTTTATTGTAACTATACAAGTGCAAGTTACAACATATTTGCAAGAGCAACATGAGCTGAGCTAATATATCGGGGTGGTGTCGTGCTAAATGAGTTCGCAAGTTTGTTGTGATAACCTGAATATCTAATGGGAACGAAACAGTGTTTGCAAAGAGCGAACTCTCTGTCCAGCTCACTGTGTGTTTCTCCTTTCCTTTGGAATCCGAAGTACCTCCAAACATCTGCCTTAAAGTTCAAGGGCGTCTCTAGTTTAACGTTACCAGCCATGCTTGCTTTTTTTCCGGCTCCACTTCTCTGCAATCACCAGTGGAAAAAAAGAGAAGAGGAAGAGTGCCTTGCAGTGAGGTAGCAGGACAGCGACACCCTGCAGAAGTCGTACTGGACTTACAACCCGTCTGAAATATGATTTATTAATTGAAAAAATATCGATATTCAAATTTTGAATATCCATATTGAATTGGAAGACAAAGTATCACGATATATTGCCATATCGATACTTTTGCCCACCAGGGTGCTCGCCAAAAAGAAGACTATGTAACCCAGTAAGAACAATACTTACTTGACTCTGCACTCTAGTTCGACTCAAGGACCGAGGGATGGTTGGTGTAAAAGGTAAACACAGATGTATTTATTTTAACAATCCACATAGAGTAGAATCAGTTCAGATTCAGAATCCACAAATTAAAGTGTCCTTTCACAGCCCGATGCTGTCTAATATCAGAGCGTTTTGAAGTCCAGTCCAAAATGTTTAGTTTGAATTCCTGTCCATTCAAGTTCAGTCAGCGTGTGTGTTTGTGTGCTCCCCGGGTAGTATGTGTGTGTGTTTGTACTGTTTAGATCTCCTCTGTCCAGGCGTGAATCTTCATGAGGATGATGAAGATGGAGAATCCTGGATCCTCTTTAACCCTGCCTCGACTCAGACAGGAACCCTGGTTGGAATCACTGCTGTCCACCATATGTAGATCCAGCAACTCCTAAAAACCAATCTGCCATAGCAGGAAATAAAGTTCATTTTCTGTCACCAGCTCTGTACAGTATCATATCTATTTTACTCAAATGTAACTGATAATACTGCCCACAAAAGAATAATAATGTATCATGAGACTATAAAGGCTCAGTCACCACTAATGTGTCTTTTTAACAGTATTATACCAATCATGTTACATAAATTATCTCTTACCTCTAATCAATCATGTTTTTCTTGTTCACATACACATTTATGCACTTTCAACTTTCTCAAAATGAACTGTAACATATTATTTGAAAAACCTGTACATGTACATATCATGAGCTTGAGCACGCATGTAGCACTTATTAACTTAACAACATTGAACATGACGCCCATGGATGGCGCAGTAAAAAATTACTGTTCATGTGTGAAACTGAATGCATTTTTGAAACACAAAACTCAACATACTGACTCTTTGAAACATCCTCGTAATAATTACAGTTAACTCTGATTGGTTTTAGATTATAAGAAAAGCTCAATATTGCTCGTTCATAACTGAACTGAAAATTGCACGTACATTAGCAACGTAGCAAGCTAAACTCATACACTCACCGGAGTCCTTGGCGAAAAAACCAAAAGAAAGCAAATCTTCTGGTCGCAGCCGTCTGGGACTCTAGTGTAACAATTCAAAACATGTACAAACATGTAGCTTTAAGAATAAAGCAATTTCTCTTCAACAAAAACGTCAATATCTCCCCACACAGAGTGCACATAGCGCCATCCAGTGGCTGCTGAAAGTAATCACAGTAATCATCTAACAGTTCTCTTCTGCATTGAGACTAAAACCACAACCAACGTATGGTAAGTAAACCCGAAGCTGCAGTTTTACAGGGGTTACATATATATAATATATGTGTACATGTTTACACTACAAATGTACACTACAAAATATGTGCATATGTATAAACCTGGTGCTACAAAATCTGATGTGCACCTTGCTGAATTGTTCAGAATATCATTCATTAGTCAAGACTTTGAGGAAGTCTAACATTCTCAGTCCTCTCTTGTGTCTCTTGAAGAATTGTGTAATTGGTATTAAAAGGAGAGAATGTGAATAAGTTTGACATATTTGGGTGTAAGACTGACAGTGTTTTGTTGAGCATTTGAAATGCCTCTATATCACTGCAATCTGTAAAAGGAAGACAGGAACATAACACATTAACAATGAACCAGATCACTCACAGGAGAAAACTAATGTAAAAGCAGTAAAACAAATTTGTGGGAGAGTGACAGCATGACAGCACAATCACAATTTGAGTAATGGATTGTTGTATGAGTAATGAGCATTGATCTAATTTTGGAATTTCATATTTCTCCCTCAGAATCATTAAGGCAGAACAGGCAACATACAAAGTGTCAATAATTAGACAGACAGGGCCATCTTAGAACCATACCAACAGACTGCATGCAGAGCTAGCACGATCAGGCTCTGGCTAATTGGTAGTTACTCAAGTCACAGTGCCTCAAGGAAGACTGATATGTGCTTAATTAATCAGCAATAATTCAGGCTCTTGTTTTGCTTGCAAAATAATGAGATGGCATGCTACTTCCTGCATTCAGATGTGCGTTGAAACTAAACAGTTCAGTAATTGTGTTTTGTGTTGAAAACATGGAAGGAAGCAGTAAAAGTGCAGACTGAGAGGAATGAGCTCTGATTTAGTGCGTCCAGTCAGACAGTACATTGAGCAAACCAAAGCACAGGGGGAATCTCAGCGTTCACACATGGACTCTGTTACAGAAAAGAGAAAACATTTCTACAAACATGTGACATCCTTTTGCTAATGTAAACACTGGGTCCTCCTCCTTTAGAGTCTGTCAATCACTCATGAGATTTATAATCACCATAACATCCAAGTTTTCAAAATACTCTCCACAAAATACAATATGATACCTGTACCTGTCAATGGCTCAAAGTTTGAGTCCCCCAAAAATGCTTGTATTTAGCCAGGCAAGCAGTAGTCCATCATTTTGGTTAAGACTATCACAGCACAACAAATATTAGATGAACTGCCACAAAACTAGGTGCAGACATACAAACACTGCCATCAGGTTTAAATACTGACTTGTCCAATATTTAAGTCCAAATCAGAAATTTTAGTGCATAACAATAAACATAACAAGAACAAGAGAAAAGAAAATAGAGAAACAAAGTAGTGCACATGTCAAATAATAATTAATTCACAATATTCAGAATCAGAAAATATGAAAGCACATTTAGAAATATGTCAACTGTATCTGTTTCTGTTTTTTAAAATGAAAGAGAGCAGTTTACCGCCTACGTCTGTAACACATGACCTTCTCATCAGACTCAGCTGTACTTTGTGTTCAGTGCTAACTAGCTAAAGTTAACAAACTAACATCCTGCATGGTTAAGTGCCCCTCTGCTCAGAAATGTGCCTTTTTTCTTGTTCCTACAGTTGAATGTTTGAGCTTCACTGTGCTGAATGATGTGTGTGCAGAGTCTGACACCAGAGACGGTCTTTGGATAAAAACATTTTCAGCGATGGGATGAAGAGCATGAATTGTGACATCACAAACGGTTTGGAAGCCAGCTCTAACTTACACACAGGTGGTGCAGAAACCTGAAGCCTCCACTGCACAAACACTGAGAATCGACTTGTCAGTGAAGCAGGAGACATGTTGTGATCAGCAGTTAAACTTTGGAAATGAAAAAGAATTCCACATTCAGAGATTCTGGAATTCCGAATGAGGGAGAAGGACTGGATATCGTTCTAAGGATTTTGATTAAAAAAATTGAACTTTTTTGTATAAAATCCATATCAGACACAAATTGTTATTTGAAGTAGATTTTTTAATATTGTATATGTCTTAAAACATATCATGTGCTGTCAATACATGAAAAAAGAGGACTGCTCCTGTCCCCCTCATTACCCCTCCTCTGGGTATCTGGTTACCCCAGACAGGCTGTGTTTTAGCCCCCACCACCACCACCACCACCATCACCACCACTCTCTGCCTGCTGAGCCGCCTGACAACCTATTCATTTTCATTTGAGCTCTGCATGCACACAAGCTGCCAGCAGCGTCCACAAATCATCCACCAAGAGTGTGTGTGTGTGTGTGTGTGTGTGTGTGTGTGTGTGTGTGTGTGTGTGTGTGTGTGTGTGTGTGTGTGTGTGTGTGTGTGTGTGTGTGTGTCTGCTGGTGGTGTCAGATTTATCAAATGAGGTTAACAAAGAGTGATGTGAAGCAACAGCAAATGAATTGAATGTTGCATAATGAAATACCACAGTGATAAATGTATCAAGCAGCATGATGAAATGAAGTTTGAAGATGCAGGCACTACTGGCTGACATTTGTCCCACCAGAGAACTAAATTACATGTACTGCACTGTAAGCATTTGACCATTTAAATGCCATCAGTTTTCTCAAATGATTGTAGAAATAAACACAGTCAGGAAAACCAACCCGACAGGGTTTGTTTTGCTCATGGAGGTCTGTTGGCAACACTGAGGATGAATCAGCTTGAGACAGATCTCATTTCATTTGGGCTGGACAACAGATGATTGACAGTTATCTCCATCAGTCAGACATCCAGATGGATTCTTCCTTTGTACAGGTATACCTGTTCTGCTTTGGAGCTGTCAGATTTCTCCTGAACTCTCCACCAAAGTCAGCTTGTCAATAAATTTGAAAAGAAGCTATTGAGTTTCCGAATCATGCTGCTTTTTATTATCTACAGTGCCTGCTTTTGATAGCTGTTAATGAGGTTCAGGTGTTCACAAAAGCAGTGAGGAATGTCAAACATTAAACTTTGGCTGACTGGTTTGGTACATATCAGATCACACTGATTCAGTTAATTGTGTCTACCATAGTCTATAATGAACCCCATGCTGACTGTGCTTGCAGCTAAAAAACATCTGATAATATATTATCAAAATGTAGTGATGTAGTGAGAGGGGCTGGTCAGCTGGTCTCATGTCTCTCTGACCTGCAGATGGGTTGAAATTCATAGAGAAAAAAAATGGAATGCACTGCTTTCTATGTAGTGCTTTTTTCATTTCATTCTTTATAATTTACCTCTCATTCACCCATTGGTTGATTTTGCTCATGTAATGGTGATACTGTAAACAGTCTCTCTGCTTCAACGAGTCAGTTCAAAGCTACTGATGGTCTGTTCACTCTTATGGATTACAACACCTCAAATATTGCAGAAACCCCTGGGAACTAGCCTTAAAACTAGAATTCATAATGTTTGAACTTACACAGAAACTCTGCCTGATGACTGTCTGATGGATCTATTGGTACAGATGTAATGTAGAGGGAAATCCTGCTATGACTTCTTGTGCACGACAAAACAAAATGTGTAATGCTTAGTTTGAACTACTTTACTGACCAGCTGATGGAATGGTGGAGGCTTGCAGATGATGTGCAGTCTGTTTATGACCCATGAGTGATTCATTTTCTCACACACATTTCCTGAGCTGTCATCTTGTCCATTTCATCTGACTGATGGTTAGTCAGCAAAGCTTTACATGTCACAGTTTTTGTGGCTGCATACACTGTAACTCCTTATTTCAATAAAGAAATTGAGAAATTGCAAGAAAACAGAGAGAACAGTGTAAGCTGTCCGATGGCCAAGATTTTAGAGTTTGGCTTTATGACGTGTCTGTTGTAACACAACATGATGTTCACTGCTAATAACTGATTTTAACTTAATGGGCATCTTCTCAGTTAGAGGCCAGTGTGTTAGCCTAGCGTTCACCTCATCAGCAGGTGTAAAGGTAGACAATGAAAGAAACATCAGAACAGTTTGTGGTCAAACTGCTGATGAATTTAATGAATAATAACATGATAATTTGACTAATTCCATTTTACCAACAATGTTCATTACTCATTACAGACCATTTTCACAGTTTTGCACAAGACATATCAGTAAGGTAGCATGAACATCACCAGGGGCATGGAGATGGATGACGTAACTGGAACGCAGCCATTAGTCAGGTCTCATTCTACATACAGTGCGTGTTTCCTACAGCATGTCAGTGTCTACTCTTTTTTCCTTCACAATGAAAAAATGTCATCTGTTAAGTCAGCCTCACAGCAAAGGGTGAGACGCTTCGTGATCATTGCCACCTTGTATTGATGATCCCAGTCCACCATTATTCATGTTTTACAGAATATCATTCTCCCAGGTGGTGAACGACAGACAGGCCAGACTCAGCTCTCCCTGAAGGCTGTATGCATCTGTTGCTCAGAGCAGCACAATCAATACAGCTGATGTTAATGATGGCTAAAAGCCTGCTAGGAAATCTGAGAAGCTCTTTTAGCCCAGGGCTAGTGCTTTCACCCTGGTGGGCTATCAGTCGACAGAAGACAGATTCAGCTAAACCAAAGAGGGTTCATGGTGGGTTTCTTTCGTCTGAGACTTAGTGCCAGTTTGCGCCTCTCGTGATAATTTTCATATTTGAGTTATTTACATTATTGCAATGATTGTGGTCAGTTTAGAGAAATAAACCTCTATTCTTTCAAAACATTGAACAAGCATTTCCACAAATACTGTTGATAGAAGTTATAAGATGACTTGCTTGTTTGACATCTTTATTTCAGTCAGGCAATTGAGACATACCTTTAAAAAAAGGGTCAAAATTCAAATGAACCATTGTAGTTTTGAAGGGATTTTTCCATTAAAATAGTGTTGAGTTATTGAATATACCGCCACCTCTTTCAACAATTGACTTCACTTCTTGTTTTTTGTCATCAATAGCAGCTAACTTCTGCTTCTTTAATGTAAACATTAGTGCAAAGGTTTCAGATGTGTAAGAAAGGCATTAACGGGGGCGAAAATAATCACCACCACCACTTGTGTCCAACGACATGAAAAACTGTGCCCTCCAAGCACCATGTGAAAACAGTCTTTTACATGGGACACATGTATAAGACAGAACCTCAGGATTAGGCAGCAGCCAATTAAAGCACCTTGTTATTTCAATATGAAAGTGCCCAGTGGAGTTTTCTTGTAAATAACATTTTGTTCACATTTAGTTTTTGTTACCAAAAGGCATTGTGTGTATCCTTGATGCCTCACAAATATGTGAAATTTCTTTCTTCATATAACATTTGCAAAGTTTACCCTTTTTTTGTTTGTTTAAATTGTTTACATCTATGTTTATATCCATATGTTTATTGCCACCAGTCTTCTTTGTGGAATAGTAGTCAAAACTCCAAAAAGTTACATGCTGCCTTTTAGGGCCCCTGAGGGTATGGAGCCAAAGGGCAGCTGCCTGCTTTGCCTGATGCAGTAAAATACTGCTTCTAAAATTCTATGATACCCATGAACCTCAGCTGCCCAACGCTACAGGAAAAAAGTCAGTCAGTGTAAAACAGAGCTACTGCAAATTGAGAATGCTTAATTGGTACAATACATCTGATCTGGTTTTTACAAAGAAGGATATTCCACTTCCACTCAAGGGTTTTGTTTTTTTTTTTTGTTTTGTGTTGTTTTGTTTGGTTTTGGAAATAATACTTCGTAGGACTTGAAATTGACTTTTCTCCTTACATTTTTATGTCCACAGGAAAGAATTGTAATTGCCATTTTACTGTATGTTTCAGGTCCATCTTGGAAGCACCCAACTGTCAACCAGAAAATGTTAGGCTTAGCAGCCGCCGAGTATTAGGACCCAGAGATGCAGAAACCAGGGGCAGGAATTGTGTAAAACCAAGAGTAAATTTATTAACAAACAAAGAACAGAAAACGCGCTCTACGAGCGGATAAATAAACAAACAAAAGGCACACTCAAATGGAGTGGGAGACGAAGCAAACAAAAGATGCACTCAAACGGAGTGGATGAACAGAAAGAGCACCGACGGAGCGGGTATGACACGAGGCATGCGTGGAAGCGGCAGGCAGACACTGAAACAAAAGAAAACACAGCACAATAAATGGCTGGAAAAAACGATGGACCAAAAACAATGACTTTTCTTAACAAGGAGAGGAAGACAAAGAGACTCGTACTTACGGACCAAACAACCAGACATCGACCATGGCATGAGGAATAATCCAGCAATGAGGAGAAGCAGGTCCATGTCTTTAATACTCTCCCTGATGAAGGGAGAGTGAATGCAGGTGAGTTGCCGTGGGAGGAGCTGGCAGCAGGTGAGGGGCTGCCCAGCCACGACTCCAGGGGTAGACAGACAGACACACACACAGGGAAAAAGGGAGAGGAGACACACTGGGAGAGACAGGAAGGCAGGATCATAACAGTACCCCCCCCCCCCAAAGGTCGCCTCTCAGCGGCCTAGCCGGTCGATCAGGGTGTGTCCGATGGAAGTCATTGATGAGGGACTGGTCAAGAATGAAAGACCAGGGTACCCAGGAGCGTTCCTCCGGCCCGTAACCCTCCCAGTCGACCAGGTACTGGAATCCCCGGCCACGACGTCTTACGTCCACTAGGGGGCGGACCGCGAAGACAGGATCCCCGTCGAGAAGTTGAGGGGGAGGAGGGGGCTCGGTGGTGGGCACAGAGGGCTAGAAGAGACCGGCTTAAGCTGGGAGACGTGGAAGGTAGGATGGATCCTCATAGAATCAGGGAGCTTCAGGGTGACTGCTTGAGGGTTGATGATCTTGACAATGGGAAATGGGCCGATGAACCTGGGGGACAACTTCCGGGATTCGGTTTTTAATGGTATGTTTTTAGTTGAGAGCCAAACTGACTGACCTGGTTGATATGCAGGAGCTGGGGCCCTGTGGCGGTCAGCAGCACGCTGTTTCACCTCCTGATTGCGTTTGAGGGCTCTGGTAGCCAACTGCCAGATCTCCTTGACCCTCCTCATGTGCTCGGCCACAGAAGGAACAGCAATCTCGGACTCCTGTGCAGAGAAGAGAGGTGGCTGATAGCCCAGGGAGACCTCAAAAGGGGAGAGACCGCTGGCCGAAGAGGTAAGGGAGTTGCGGGCGTACTCCACCCAGGGAAGAAGGGAGCTCCAGTCCGTGGGGTTGTCCGTGCAGATACATCGGAGGGCAGATTCCAGGTCCTGGTTGGCCCTCTCGGTCTGACCGTTGGATTCTGGGTGGAATCCAGACGTCAGACTGACCGTGGCCCCCAGAGCCTTGGCAAACGCCTTCCAAACTTGAGAGGAGAATTGAGGGCCACGGTCAGAGACGATGTTAGCGGGGATGCCATGAAGGCGAAAGACGTGTGTGACCAGGAGATCGGCAGTCTCTAGAGCGGAGGGAAGCTTAGGGAGAGCAATGAAATGAGCAGCTTTGGAAAAACAGTCGACAACCGTGAGGATGATGGTGTTACCTCGGGAGGGAGGAAGTCCGGTGACGAAGTCCAACGCTGTGTGGGACCATGGCCTGCTGGGGACAGGGAGCGGGAGGAGAAGACCAGCAGGAGCCTTGTGAGAGGCTTTGCCGTGGGCACAGGTAGCACAGGCAGCCACGTACTCCCGAGCGTCGGCCTCCAAAGAGGGCCACCAGAAATGGCGACGCAGCAAGGAGATAGTGCGGTTGGCACCGGGATGGCAGGAGAGGCGATGAGCGTGAGTCCATTGGAGCACCTGAGAGCGGACAGACTGAGGGACAAACAGTTTATTGGGAGGGCCATTACCTGGGTCGGGATGCTGGCATTGTGCCTCCCTGACCACTCCCTCGATCTCCCAGGAGAGGGCAGCGATGACGTGTTCCTGAGGGAGGATGCTTTCAGGCTCCCCAGAGTCCTCGGAGGGGGGAGAACTGTCTGGAGAGAGGGTCTGGTTTGGTGTTGCGGGAGCCTGGCCTGTAAGTTAGGGTGAAGTCAAAGCGACTGAAGAACAGTGCCCAGCGGGCCTGTCGGTAGGTCAGGCGTTTGGCTGACTTGATGTAAGTGAGGTTCTTGTGGTCTGTCCAGACCACGAATGGTTGTTCTGCTCCCTCCAGCCAGTATCTCCACTCCTCTAAGGCGACCGCTAATAGCTCGCGGTTGCCGACATCGTAGTTACGCTCTGCAGGGGAGAGACGACAGGAAAAGAAAGCACAGGGGTGTAGACGATTGTCAGACTGAGCGTACTGGGAGAGAACAGCCCCGACACACATTTGGGTCAGAAGCATCAACCTCGACCACGAATGGTCGAGGTTGATGGGGTCGGGTTGGACAAACACGGGAGCGGAAGTGAACAGTGTTTTAAGTCTCAGGAACGCATTTTCAGCCTCCGCTGACCAGTCAAACTTCACTTTAGAGGAAGTTAACTTGGTGGCACGGTGGCTCAGTGGTAACACTGTTGCCTCACAGCTAGAAGGTCCCCGGTTCGAATCTCCCTATGGGCGCTGGGTGTGTCCTCCACCATGCCTTTGGTGCCTGCTGCTTGAGGAAAAATAAGGGGCCTTTCTGTGTTTGCATGTTCTCCCCTCTCCTCCATAAAAAAACCCCCACTAAAAACATGCAAGAACCTCACCACCTGACCAATGGTGACGAAAAGGAACTGGTCCCCGGGCGCTCACCGCCCACCGCTCCTGGTCTGCCGTGGAGGAAGGACTGACCATGGATGGGTCAAATAGCGGGATGGAATTTCACATATGCATGGCATGTACAGTTTCCTCCTCAACTGCATGTTGTGTGTGTAAAATGTGACGAATAAAGGAAATTCTTCTTCTTCTTGGTCAGGGGTAAGGCTATTTTGCTATAGTCCCGGACAAACCTGCAGTAGAAGTTAGCGAAGCCAAGAAAGCGCTGTAACTCCTTCCGGGTCTCCAGGACTGGCCACTCGGTGATGACCGGGATCTTCTCGGGATCGGCCTTCAGGTTGCCTTTCTGGATTATGAAGCCGAGAAATGAGACCGTGTCGGTGTGGAAGTCACACTTCTCGGCCTTCACAAACAGACGATTCTCCAACAGTCGGGAGAGAACCTGTTGCACGTGCGAC
Organism: Chaetodon trifascialis; assembly: GCF_039877785.1. Taxonomy (NCBI): domain Eukaryota; kingdom Metazoa; phylum Chordata; class Actinopteri; order Chaetodontiformes; family Chaetodontidae; genus Chaetodon; species Chaetodon trifascialis. The sequence goes on along the minus strand of NC_092058.1, from coordinate 32,355,489 downwards.
TTGTGCTCTTCCAAGGACTGGGAAAAGATGAGAATATCGTCCAGGTAGACAAAGACAAAGCGATTTAAAAAATTGCGGAGAACATCATTAATCAAGGCCTGGAAAACTGCAGGGGCATTGGTAAGACCAAATGGCATAACTAAATATTCCAAGTGTCCTAGGGGTGTGTTGAACGCCGTCTTCCACTCATCCCCCTCCCTGATGCGCACCAGGTGATATGCGTTGCGCAGGTCTAGCTTGGAGAAGACAGTGGCCTGTTGGAGGGAGACAAAAGCGGAGTTAATGAGTGGCAAGGGATATTTATTACGCACAGTGATTTCGTTCAGGCCCCGATAGTCTATGCAAGGACGGAGGGACTTGTCCTTCTTGGCCACGAAGAAAAACCCTGCGCCGAGCGGGGAAGTGGAGGGTCTGATAATCCCCGCGGCTAGAGACTCCTGGATGTATTTCTCCATGGTTTCCCTCTCTTGCCGTGACACGTTGTAGAGTCGACCGGAGGGAAGAGGAGTGCCAGGAAGGAGGTCAATGGCGCAATCGTAGGGACGGTGAGGAGGAAGAGACAGCGCCCGCTCATTGCTGAACACCTCCCTCAGATGATGGTAGGCAGCGGGGACCAGAGTAAGGTCCAGTGGCTCTGGAGGTGTGGTGGAGACTCCATTGTCTCCCCCTGTGGGAGGAATAGTTGAATGGAGACAGTTGACACAGATGCATGACACAGAGTACTCCAGCCCACGATCTTTCCCTGGCTCCAGTCGATCTGCGGGTTGTGTTTCTTAAGCCAGGGATGCCCAAGGACAAGGGGTGAGTGTGGTGAGCGGACTACAAAAAAGGAAATCTTCTCATGGTGATTTCCAGAGATAGTTAGACTTATGGGTGTGGTGCGGTGCGTTACCTTGGCCATAACCTCACCATTGAGTGCGTAGGCCTTAATCGGCTCCTCCAGCTTCTCCAGAACGTAGCCCAGGTCGGCAGCCAAGTGCTCGTCCAGAAGGTTCTCCTCCGCTCCAGAGTCTATGAGAGCCAGACAGGAAAAAACCTCCTCTCCCACACCCAGAAAGGCTCGAGCTTGCAGCTTTCGAGATTTGGGGAGTTCAAGGTTGGGGTTGATTGGGCTCGTCAGTACCCCCAAACCTGCCTTTTGGCCGAATGGGACAGGCAGGGAGGATATGGCCAGTTTGTCCACAATACGCACACTCACCCGCGGCAATCCTCCGCTGGCGTTCCGCGGGGGAAAGCCGTGCTCTGCCGAGCTGCATGGGTTCCTCCCTGTCGGCAGACGGAGGCGGAGAAGCGAGGGGCTGGACTGTCCTGGGCTCTGGAGAGACGGCCGCCGATTTCTGCCAACGGAGTGGCGGCTGTGCAGGGGGACGGGAAGAGCAGCCTGAGGTGTTTGTGACGCAGGTGTCCTGTAGGTCTAACAGCTTGCTGTGATGCTTTGAAAAAAAGACATTTCACAGCTTCTGTTCCTTTGCACCTAGTAGATTAGATGAACATAGTTCTTCTTATTTAATGTGACCTGTTCCATATTTGATGCCATTAAGATAGCACTTTTATTTTGAAACTGAAGAACTGATGAATTGATTCCACTTACCAATATTTTTATTAGGAATTTTTGCAGATTTGCAAATTTATGATCAAGCTATAGCAGCTGAAGACTGTCCTGCTTCCTGGTACTCAGCCCTGCTCCTGACTCTCTTTTTTTGTTTGGTTTTCTTTTTTAAATTTCAAATTGTCATTGCTTTCAATCTTCTTAAACGTACCTTCTTGTGTTGTGAATGCTGGATCTGCGGTGAGTGACCATGGCCTGAAATACCATTCACTGTAAAAAGGTAAACTGACTAAAACACCTCATGTGCTCGGCTCGGCCACCTCATGTAGTCATCCACTACTGGTTGCTTGAAATAACACTGTCGCCACCCTTCCATATTGTAGGAACTTACCACTGCTGGTTTGCCTAAGCCTTGCTTTCATTTTAAGTTGTTTATTTTCTTTTATGCAAAATGTATATCTAATTTTTTTAGCTTGAGTTTTGTTTCAGCTTCCTCTTTGACTTGTTTTTTATTGTGTTTTAGTAAATAGACCACTTTAAAAGTAGAGTGGGTACAATATTTTAGATACATTTTTCAATATTTGTCGAAATTTTCTTTACATCGTGACAGCAAACAATAAGTCAAGTGCTCTGACAAAAAAAAATTATGGAAAAACCAAAAAAATCTGGTACCTGTAGCTGTCAAAGGCCTGCAATAAACCCATTCTATCATTATATTTAGCCCGAACGATTCCATGTGACCAGTGTTCCACAAGGCCAGGCAGATATATCACTAAAGCTACAGTGAGCTAGTCACACAAGAGACAGTGCAGCCAGAACTCCCCAGTGCTAACATGCTAGCTTGACAGCTGTGAGTACCTACAATAGTTGTTTTAGTTGTTTACATTCATTGTGAGAATGTCATTCTCATATGGGAACGAGACATGGGGTAGTTGGTTAATGATGACAGTGATGTGCTGCTCTCCAGCACAAACCCCCTGAGCTGACAGACTCTGGTTCAGCAGCTAACCCAGAAGCACAGTACACACGCACGCACGCACGCACGCACGCACGCACGCACGCATGCACGCACGCATGCACGCACATACATACAAAATGCAGTGATCAGTAACTGCCAAGCCAGGTACTGATTCAGACCGACAGGTACATTCGTGATGGCTATTTTGCTTGTGTTTATTCATGTTTTTTGATATCTTATTTATTTTGCCAATAAATCTGCTGATCTTAGTCTGAAATCCACATCTCTGTCTTTATTTTCTAGTTTACCAGGGTTCTACATGTGACAAATGTGTGGTTTCTATAGTGGGCGGTTGTGGCTCAGAAGTTAGAGTGGTCATCCACCCATCAGAAGGTCGGTGGTTCAATCCCTGACCTTGGCAGACCACATGCCGTAGTATCATTGGGCAAGATACTGAACCCCCAAATTGCCCCCAATGCTGTGCCATCAGTGTGTGAGTGTGTTTGAATGGATAATGCTCATAATGAGCAGGTGGCTTATCCTTACGAATGTCTGTGCAAACAGGTGAATGTAGACTGTTGTAAAAGTGCTTTGAGTGGTTGCCAGACGAGTAAAGCGCTATATAAACACAGTCCATTTACCAATTACTATTCCTTTGTACTATTTCTTGGCAAGCAGCAGCCAGGAAAAATGTCTGTTGACAACTCGTTGTGTAAGAAATGTCAACTCATTACATAGTTGTGTTGTGCTGTATATGATTAGTGTGCGGCCTTTTTTGAAGCTCAGCCCTCAGTGATGTTTGGTCTTCACTCCTAAATGTTGGTGTCTTTACATGTTACGCAGCCTGTTAATATCCCCATCAAATATCAACAGTCTGATGATATAAGGCTACAATTTCTTGTACAATTCAGTTCTTGTACAGTACAGTTCTAGTTGTCTAGCCTTTTAAGCGTATTGTGTAGAAAAGAACAAAAACAGAAATTGGCAGGTAGGATTAGATGTAAAAAATACATAGCTGTTTTTGTTGTTTTAGCTTCATTTTCCTTCAAAAAATTACATGTTTATTCATCACTACAAAACTTAGACACTCACCACTAACACACCTGCCCCTGCTTGGCTAAAGGTGAGGGATAATAGAAAAAGCAAAAGAAAGTACAATCTCCACCTCTTTGTTTTACAAAGCCTTTTTGTGCTAGATTGCAAGCAGGGAGCTTTGTTTGCAGCCTGAACATTTTTCTCTCTTCCCATCTTTGAATGGTCAGCTACAAAGCCTTGCTTGTCTGCTTTGGAGATTGGAAAAACACAAAAACATGTCATTTTCATGGACAGAAAGAGAGGCTGCAAGATCAAACTGAGCCTTCAAGATGAAAGTTAAAATGGGTTCAAAATATAGAAAAACTAGAAACTTGGCACTGTGTCAACAATAAGTGTGACAGTCGTATTATGTACCTTCAGCATCACTTTATGCATTAGTCATATTTATTCTTTCTTTCTTTCTTTCTTTCTTTCTTTCTTTCTTTCTTTCTTTCTTTCTTTCTTTCTTTCTTTCGGCTGGACCACAGTAAAGCGGGGCCAGCCCACTCCAAATGGAAGTCTTCATCTGTCTGTCACATTTATTTTCCTCCTCTCCTCTGATTGTCTGAAGACAATTAGCATTTAGACAAATTGTGTCCTCTTGTCATGTTAACCTCGACCACTCATGGGTGTTCAGCACCTCAGCATGCCAGCTCTTTCCCTGAACATCATCTGTCTTTGAATTGAAAAGTGTTGTCTTCAGCTAATGCTTACTCGTTACAGCTGATAACATCAGCTAGCTAACTAGCAACAGTCATCTTCATAGCAGACCAAATTTGAACGCTCACAGACCAGGCATTTAAAGAATACCTCATAACACACATTTCACAGTTCCTTAAGACAAACGGTGAGGTGAATGACTCAATACTGTGGCAAACACTCAAAGTGTACAGTATATTAGAGTACAAATTACTTCGTACAAAGCAACACTGGAAAGGGCTAAGAGGAAGATTGCAAGTGATTTTGAAAGAATTACAAGCAGCAGAAAAGGCTAAGAAAAACTCTTTGTTCCTATCAGGTTATAATAATTTTCTTAAAATATGAATATAACTCAATTCTAGGGGAGCAAATTGGCAACATACCACTTAAGCTTAAACACTTTGAGTTTGGTGACAAACCACAGAATTATTTTGGCATGGCAGTTGAAAGCAGAACAAGCAAAACAAGCCATTTGCAAACTTAGTGAGTTCTATTTGGAAATTTAGACCTCCGAATCAGCAGCTACACAGGAGGACCTTGATCAGTTTTTTAATTTCTTCACTTCACACAGCTGGATGCAACTTTAACTGAGCTACAACTAACTTTTTTAGATTTGTATATTGATGACAAATTTGTATCATTTATTCAATAAAGCAGTAAGCCAACATTCCAAATTCACATTTCTTTCTATATCTTTAAGTCGGACACTACCTTAAGGAAAAGTGCCCACACTTCAAGTCAACCCCGACTACCCATCCTTTTCTTGAAAATATTGTGATCCTTCCAGTTTCCAAGCAGCTAGTGTCATAAGTTTGTGAATTACTTTATTACTTTGGTTTCTTCAAGGCTTATTAACAAAGCCTGGGTCAGTGACTTGAATTCAGAGTTATCAAAAGAATTGTGGGAATACGCAATGTCCCTGTTTTATTGTTGAACAAAGGCATGAGGAGACTACAAGGTAACAATGCAGGATTCAAAATTTCTAAAATTCAACTTTGCAAATGTTTTGTAAAGAAGACAAGATATATTCAGAATGTTAGACCTCAGGGATGCCTACAGTAAGTTTGGGAAGCATTACGACAGGCTTGCAGTCCAGAAGGGAGGTAAACCAAACTTAGCATTAACAAACTGAAGTTTATATATAAAATACAATAATGGTTACAATGAGCTGAGAAAGTTAGGATCTGGGATGTATGACATGAATGCAGCAGATAGTGTGAGGCATGCTTCAACACTGAATGTAAACATAAAATGTAAACATAAAAAAAGGAAAAAATACTCAAATACTCAATGGCATTATTTTCATTTCATAATCCTATTTTATTATCATTGATTCATTGATTCACTTCAATCTTTTTCTATAAATCTATGCTATGCTATGCTTACTCACGTACAGTAAATTGAAATTGTTAATAGTCGTAGTCCTCTCCATACTGACAGGAAGTGCCTACATGACTCAGATGTAAAGAATGAGACCTTGTTTAAGAGATACAACACAGCTCATACAATGGCAAAGTGCCAAACCCTAGTCTAAGCAAAAATTACATAAATTATTTATTTCAAATTTTAAGTACAAGATGCAAAAGTTTGATGGTCATTCTATGTGATCACTTCTTCCTCCTCTTCCATCAAACTGATAATAACAAAAGGTGCATTTATTGCTTTATTCGTTGCTATATTGACACAGATTACTGTAGTTAAAACAACACAGGCCTCATACAGTGATCCCTCTGAGAATCGGCACCTTATCACAGTGGAAGGATTTGTGCCTCCCTGTGACCCTGGGGCAATAGCTCCTGACAACCAATTGGTTGCAAGGGAGGAGCCACAATAAGAGTGATTCACAGACTCCACAAGAATCAGCCAAGAAGAGCTCGCAGCACCTTGCCTGGAACCAGGAAACCGGGGCCCCCTCCTGGAGCCACAGCTGGGAGGGTAGTTCGCCTGTGAGGGTCTGGTGGCCAGGCCTTGATCCATGTGTCTCAGTTGTGCAGAGCCCAAAGGAACTTCATGGAGTTGTAGCAGAACTGGCCTCTAACTGACCTTTTCTTACCCTCTCTGCAATACTCCAGAGAAATGGAGTTGTAAACCAGCCTAACTGGTTGAGTTATAGACCACCTGGTTTGCTTACAAGGAAGGTGTTAATTTCAGAGACAAGATGTCTGGCCAAGAGGCATCTCCTCCATGTTTTCTTTTCAGGGAAGTCAGAGACACAGACACCTCAACATCAAAGGTTGCCCTCTCCTCACCTTCTCCTCACTATGTTTCTCATGGCAATGCTAATTCTCTCCTGATAGCCCCAAGAGAGATCAAGACAATAAAACTGTCTGGAGGGACAAATGCCATGCCTCATAGGAATCCACAAACCAGATGGGGCTGATGGGTTGTAAATTGGACATTCCTGAAGCAACTGGTGTTTGTGTGCTTTGCCTACTACACCAGGATAACCAAATCTCCATGTTAAACTTAACTTTTGATGTCTTCATCTTACAGGACTCATTGTACGCATAATGTTGATGTTTTTCCAGTTCCTCTAACTTGAAGAATGACAAAGTTGTGATTTTAACTATTTTACAAAGTTTGTCTGAATTTTTACTATGGAACCATACTGCCATCTAGAGGTTCGTAACGGTCAGGTTGAATACGTTTGACGTGATGCGTTTAATAAGTAATTGTAATTGTGATAAACATTTTAGGCAAATATAGTCTGCCTTTCTTTATTTCTTCATTTTGTGTTAGTTATACCTTGAGTCATCATACATATTAGGATGGATATTATAAATTGTTACCATGATTATCATTTAATGTTGTCATCCACTCATAGGACTTGTCTAATACATGTTGTGAACAATGTTGAAATGTCAATGAAAATCATCCATTCAAAATATATGTGATTGACCATAGTGAGAAGCAGATGAGCCCCTCGTATGAGTCATTAATTAACTCGAGCTCCATGAGGCGAGATTACATTGCGCGCTGCAAACCATCTCACCTGTGCGACAGCCTGCCCATTAGACACGCCCCGGAGCGAGATTTAAACGTCTGCAGCCGCAGCATGAATTCAGTGCGCGTTACTCAGTCTTGTCTTAAGTTATGTTACGTTATGTCTTAGTTTCGTCTGTTAGTCCTTAGTTGTCTTAGTCTTGTACTGTCGTTTGCTCTTTAAATTTTTCCCGTCTTCGAGCTACTCAAAAGCCATACCGAGTAGCGTGATTTACTTTTCCGTAGATGTGTTTCATAGTTTTTTGCCGTAAACTTTCATTTCTCTAAGTCACACGTTTTGTTTTAGTATCTGTAAATTTTAGTCAAATAATAATAATAATTTTGTAGACCCTCTTCGACAGGCCATCGAGGAGACTATCAGTTTTGTTACTATCAGTCTAAAATAATCCTTCACGGACTCAACCGAACCAAAACCCTGCAGCCAGCTGTTGATCCTTGGTCTGGGTTAACAACCATCCGGAGCCGTCCCTTATCTGTAACCGACACTGTAGAACCCAGTTTCAGAGACATCACCGTCCAACGTCAGCTCTTCACCTTGGTGTGCCTGGGCCTTCCACTGGACCACCGAGCAGATTGAGCCACGGACAAGCACCTGGGCATCTTCGAGTTAGTTTGGAGCAGAATTTACTGGGACGCCATCAACCAAGTAGGCATGCTAAGCGGGTTTGAATAAGAGTTGGTCCGTGAGGTTAAGTACTGCTAATTTATCCAAATTCTCTCAACTACTCGTTTAATCCCTTAACTTTACGTTCGCGTCCCATTTATCCCCTTACGACTACTTCTCACTATCGCCAAACTTTTTCTGCCATTGTGTTGCCATAAGTTTCTTTTGTGTTATATATCACCCATTATCCATAATTCTGCTTAATAAATGAGATTTTGATTTAAGTCCTGGTTAGACGGTGTCCTTTTGAACTGAATATATACGATCCTGTATCCGGAGTTTACACTTCAGATTATCAGACTGGTTTACTGGTTCATTCTTTAGTATTTTATCAGCGTTATAGCAGTTAATTTCTGCAGTCCTTCTTAGCTGAGGAAGGTGGTGCCCCGTCATTGTATCAACGAATGCAACATCAAATCAAGGTAGTTCCCCTACAGCGTCATTGCCCTGTGGGACCCTCAGTTGAATGTGACAAGGTCTGATCAAAATCAAGGTCTGTACATCCAAGTCTGAGGCAATGGTTCTTTGCTAGAAAATGGTGGATTGCTCCTTTCAGGGTCGCAGTGTGATGCTGCCCCAAGTGCAGGAGCTCACGAACACAAGTGGTTGAAATTAGGGCCCTCTCCCGTGTAGATTTTTTGGAGATCTGATCAGAATGCCTCCCGGGAAAGGATTTCTGGGCCTGAGACCCAGAACATGCTGGAGAGATTATATATTTCATGTGGTTTGGGAATATTTTGGGATTCCACAGGAGGAACAGGAAACCACTGTTGGGGAGGGTTGCATGGACTACATTATTTAGTTTGTAGTGACCATGACCTGTCCTCAGATAAGTGGCAGAAAATGGATGGATAAATCCAGGACAGAATATGCCTGTCAGCATTTTTATTTTTACACACTGTCCAGGCTCTGAGGTGCATCACTCATGTATTACTTACGTTTTGGGGACAAAATCTGTTTACACAGTCTCATGTGTAAACAGATTTTGTGGCCAAATACAGGTCCCCACAATTTAAATGATTACATTTTAGGGTAAAGACTGAGGATAGGGTTATGGGTTAGGTAAAGTTAGGTTAGGTTTAGGGTTAGGAATAGGCAAATAGTGGTAAGTGGTAAGTCTCCAGGAAATGAATGTAAGTCTATGTAATGTCCCCACAAATGATGAAAACCCCCTTATGTGTGTGTGAGTGTGTGTGAGTATGTGTGTGTGTGTCCGTGTCCATGTATGTGTATGTGGGTGTGGGTACCACAGCGTAGCATACTGGGTCTATTATTCTTATGCATTATTCAATTTTTTTTTACATGCTGATTATTATGTTCTATTGTTAGGATATAAAGATAAAACAGTGGTTGAGAACACTCTCAAATGAGGAACATCTAAATGTATGTGTAAAGCTGTCAGACCACAGTAACAGTTTCACAGTTCTGCATTAGAAAAGAGACATGGACAACCACACAGAAAAAACTGCCAGAAACAAAGAAACAAATGAAGGAAATGGATAAAGAAAGACATCCCCTTAATTAGATGCACACACACACATCATGCTTAGTGAAATTCTTCCCTGCTTTTGACCCATCCTGATAGCTGTTCCTCCGTGGCAGACCAGGAGCGGTGGGCTGCCAGCTGACCGGCGCCCGGGGGCCCATTTCCTTTTTTCGTCACCATTGGTCCGGTGGTGATCTTCATGCATGTTTTTGGAGGGCGGTTTCATTTTTATAGAGGATCCTCCAGATGAACACAGAGAGAACATGCAAACTCCACACAGAAAGGCTCCTTTTCTTGAGATGAGGGGCAGCAGGCACCAAAGGCATGGTGGCACGAAGGCCCACAGCGCCCCAGGTGGGAATCGAACCCGGGACCTTCTAGCTGTGAGGTGACAGTGTTGCCACTGTTTCAGCTACCATGCCACCACGGCAGTAGAAACTTAGTAATATAGTTAGACTCTGTAACACATCATTCACAGCTAGGGAGGAAGCATATCTCAGTCTGAGTGTATTTCATCTAACAATATGCTCTTTTTTCCTTTTAGATGAAAATCTTCATTTTATCCCCTTTTTTACTTGCCAAGTGGTTTCTGAGCCATTGCTTCTCATCTTCACCCCTAACAGTAAAGAGATATTCTGCCAGTTTACTTTTGGCCAGATAACAATGTAATTCACTCTTGCTCTTAGGTTTTGCCTTTCATTCTCGTAAGTTTTTTTTTGTTTGTTTTTTTGTTTTTTCTTGGCATTGCTTTACAATTAGGTTAAGTGGAGTTTGTGTTTGGAAAGCAGCTGACTGAGGAGTACCCTTGGATTTGGAAAGCTCAACAGTCGTGGCTGCCAGTGGAGTGAGGCATCATGCCATCCAAAACATTTTGCACCTGTTTGTGGATTGTAATTTTTGATGAATATCAGACTAATCCTGCCCACCTGCCTCTTCAGGTGTTTTCCTTTGGATGTGAAGGAGACAATAAACAGTAGTTGAAATAAATGACAAACTGCAGTCAAACAAAATTAGTTCATGTTATGATGCTGTGAAAACAGAGAGGCTGGGGCACTGAATAAACCATGTCAACAGTTTACTGATTTCTTTTTTGTGAGCTCCTAAACACAACTCAGATTTGAACTCAACAAGGACAAATTAGAAATACACATAGCATCTCTTTTAGCAAATGTTTTCTTACATGTTTCTGTGATCACTCAGCAACCCTACATTTTATGTCCTCCTTCATATTTTCTCTTGACAGCTGTAGGCAGCTATGGTTTGGCTTTTATCTTGAATATTTCCACAAGCTTCCAATAAACCCAAGAATGTTTCTCAGAATATGGATTGGAAGTGGTTGCAGGTTGTTCAGTTGAAGTCTGAGTTGCAAAGGTAAGCATGCATGCAAACACAAACAGGGAACATCTTGATTAAAAAAGAGTCTTTTGGAACAGTCAAATGAGTCTTTTGGAAGAGTTGCTGCAGTCGTTTCAGTCATGTGGGTCTTTGGAAATGGGTCATTTTAGGAACCATCAAATTGTGGAACAATTACATATTGTTTGTAATTTTTTCATAAAAAAGAAGAAAAGGGGTTTTTAGGAAAGATCAGAGATGCTCCTTTTCATCTCAGCCGAATGGAGGAACTTGTTTGTGTTCAGTTGACAGCTGCGGGCAGGCTGCCATGGTGCCAGTGTTACACTATAGGGAAAGAGAGACAAACGAAGCAAACTTACGCTGTAGCTTACATGTCATGGGCAAACAGCTGTTGGTGGTACCAAAGATTAAGGACCACACCACACCTAACCCAATTGACATTTGCGTGTACGTTTATGTGCTGTTTAATGTGCTGCAGCTGAGCAGCTAATAAGCTATCTGTCCTGCAAACTGACCTCAGCAGTTCATCTTTAGCCCGTGAATGTTTTGTTTGGAGGCTCGTTCAACAAGCTGAGGTGCAGGACAAGATGTGTGTAAACTGGATTAAGAAGGAGACTATAGCAGGAAAGTCGGCATGGAATATGTGGTAGCAGGCTGCTGTCTAGCTCTGCCTATGATGGAAAACCGATGTGACTGCTTTATATGAGATTTGATAGGCTGTGTTGAAATAAGGACTCCATCTACATAGACTGATACCAATCACTATTTTGTCTAAGTAATGCAAAACTAGCAGTGCCATCATGAAATAAATAAATAAATCAATAAATAAATACTTCTTTCTTTTAGTTTCAAATTTCAAATAAAAAGTTCAGCTTTGTAGTGACGTTCTAATATAAGACACAAGACACCCTATCTGTTCATTGACTAGAGTGCATATCGATTTCTTCTACAGAGTGACAGAGATGGAGACCTCAGTCACTCTCAGTCCATGTGCAGATGGTCTGTAGTGTAACCTTATTTTGATTAATATGGCAATGTGGCCCTGTCAATCAAATATGCTGATTTAATTATGACAGAGTTTCTGTCACAAAACTACCACATGGCAGACACCCCACCTCCATCCAGAGCGACCCCCCATCACATCTCGTACTGGATGGCTCTCAGGGGACTGGCCCCATTAAACTCCATTATCTTGGAGACAGAGGATGAGTGCCAGGGACATTGATCTGTCAGAGCGGGCACATCAAATGGATGGAGTGTGTCAGAGCCACAAATATATAATGCTGAAAACCAAGAATTTAGAGTCATTCATGCTTGTATCACATCACGACTGCTTTAAAGCCTGTTCACTTGCCTCAGTCAGTCTGCAGCAACTCAGCTCTAACTGGTCCAGAATTCTGCTTTTAACAAAAACAAGACAGTGATCTCATAATGCACCACTTCAGTGGCTCCTTTCCAATCTAAGGACTGAGTTCAAGTTTTAGATGTCCACTCTAACACTCCCAGGGAGTCAGATCAGAGTCTGTCAGAGGGCCATGGTGAAAACTAATCATTGAGCTCAAGCAAAACTCAGAGAAAACTCATGCTGCTGTCATCCTTCTCGGGACAATCTCATCTGTATATAGTCGATTCCATGTTGAGTTTACGATATGTCTTACAGAATCTTTACTTCCTTCTGTCGCTCATATGTTTTATCTCTTCTCAGTCAGTACCAATATCACCTGTCACTGCCGTCGCTTGAACTGGGAACAGGTTCATGTCATAATTGGTTTTTTTTGTTTGTTTGTTTGTTTGTTTTTTTTACATGTTCTCTACAGAAAAGATAAATACTACACTGGTAAACTATTGATTTATATGTTTTACAAATTAAGGGAAAGGGTTTCACTAAATGGTTTTATGGAAATGCTGTGAATCATGTTTTGGAGCAAAGTTTTAGAATATGACAAGCAGCACTGAAACTGCAGTGTTAATTTCAGCGCTAGTAGCATAACTGTCCCTTTGGACAGAGCCGAGCAAGCTTTTTCCCCATTTCCAGTATTTGTGTTCAACTAAGCTAACCAGCTGCTAGCTGTAGTAGCTTCATATTTTCACTGTACAGACTCGAACGTGGAATTACACTTGTTCAAGAAAGTGAACAAGTGAAATTCCTAAAATGTCAAGACCATTCCTTTAATACCCATGGTGTTGGAATTGCATATTCAGTTAATGAATGTGGGTATAGTTTTCGGATGTCGACGTTTGTGTGGGTTTAGTGTTTTAGATTCAACGCTTAACTTATGCAGTCATTTACTGCATTTGTGTGCAAGATCACACTGCACCGCCAGTCACCTCTAATGGGGTTCTAAATACTGTTTCTGAATTTTCTATTGTATAGAAGAATCAAATTTTGGGCTCAACTCTAGAGCCACATTAGTATTATACAGCGTCCCAACTACCAAGTGTTTGAAAACACTTGAAACAGATAAACTCTTTAATGCACACCCACACTCCAGCTTAATGCACAATAACTGGACTTCACATCTTCATCCTGAGACTGCACAGGTGTCTATCTCAGCTCCCAAATGAGAGCTTCACATCCTGAGCTCTGTGGGGATAAAACAAAGATAGGACAGAGGCAATGCAGCATCTGTGGAGGAGTGAAGTGGAGAGGGGAGAGGAAGGGAGAAGTCGTCAATGATGGGAGGTCTGAGGTGTCATGAAAGGGAAAGACACATCAAGAGGATGATATTGGAGGCTGGGTGGTGCTGGATTGTTCTCTTTAAAAGAAGACATTTTTTTTAAACTCTGAACAATTTAAAATGTGATGACAGGTGGTAATAAATATGTCATTGTCTTCACAAGATCATGTTTGACTGTGTAGTTCTCTGCAGAATAACTGTTGAAAAGAAGGAGCTCAGATATAAATCAGCATTGAAACCTGGTATTTTTTCATAAGTGTATAAACTAGCAAGAGTAGAGTTAGAGTTGCTAACTTGACATTGAGGTCTAATATGGGGTGTCAAACTAAAACCTCCTGGGATTTTATGGTTTCAGTGGACTATCACCTATTCTACCACATTCTGAAGGAGATGACGTGACACACTGCAGGTGCAACAATGTGGACATGAGGAGACACATTATTAGAAGTAGAAGTAGCCACTAAGACAGCTAGAAACACACATTTGACAAATATATGTTTTGAGTGATTCAGTGTTTTGACCTTGAACTCATTCAAGCCTTGAGTCTCATTACTGTGTGGAAGACAGTCACAAAAGGCACCAACGAAAAGCTCAGGGAAGCAGTTGTGTGCTGCTTTTCCATGGATGTGGGGAAGTTAACCAGACCTACATTTGCAAAACCAGCTAATTAGTATTCATTCTTGAAGTCTTGTCTCTTGTAAAAGTGAAGGATATAGCTGGAAAACACTTGCAATAAAGCATAAATCTCACCTTTGTGTGGCTTGTCTGAATCACTTTTGGAGTGTGCTGTCTTCTGCATAACAGCCAATGCAACTTAGCAATGCCCAGATGCAACTTGATCTTCATTTAAGTTACTCAACATTTATGTTGATTCTGCTCACACTGAAATGTGTATTTCACCGTGATGGCAGTGCCACTGTCCATGGTTACCTGACACCAAATTAAAATGTATAAATTGCAAGAAAAGATGTTGAAATAAAAGAGAACAGCTATAGGAGGACTGTCACTGTTGACCCAAACCTTGCTCAGCAATGACACCAAATTTGTCAAGTGGCTGCCTCCCCAAGTCACACAAGTCAAAATGTGGCAAGGAGCTCTCTGGTCAGTGAACCAGTTTTCTTTTTTTACAAAATACTTTCACTTGACTACTTACCAAAAAAGCAAGCAGAACTACAGAGAGAAGATAGCAGCTTTTGCATATACAGGCCTATGACCATTTCATCACACTGTGGTTTTTAATAATGCAGAAATTGTGGATATAGCTATTTCATACAGGAGACAAGTGTGTATGCAGATACTCATGCACATTCATGCACATGATCAAGGAAAGCTTTTGTTTCATGTCTCCCATTCTGTCCTCATGCACGCAGTCTCACTCGTCCATATGTATGCTCTGTCTCTCCCTCTACCCCCCCCCCCCCCCCCCCCCCCCCCCGGGAGTTGTTAGATGACATTCAATTATCAAATGAATAATCTGCCAAACCTCCAAACTTTTTAGGGGATGCTGCAGCTCTCTGCTGTCAGGTATCAATGCATCAATCCACTTATTTGTAGAATGACAGTTCCAGACTAGCAGCTAATCCCATGCAAAGGATACCTTCCTAAGGAAAGTGGACAAACAAGATTCTTTTACTGACACCAGATTGAACTGACCCATGATGTATTTGTTTGTACTTGCTCATATACTAAAAACCCATTCATTTGTATTTTGAAAGAATAAGTCTTCAGTGTGTGTGTGTGTGTGTGTGTGTGTGTGTGTGTGTGTGTGTGTGTGTGCATTTGTTCTGTGTGTGTTTTAATCATTCAAAGCACTGCAGTCATACAACTTTGGACTTCATTTGTCTTTGTGGCATCAGTCTCCCTGCAGAGTGACTCAAATGTCAAATATTTTGGGGTTTTTTTTGTTCAAAGGGAAAAATAAATGAAGGCTGTTCTGAGAGAAAACAGAAAATTTGTCACTGAGAGTAAATGATTACACGTAAGGAAATGATTCACAGTACAAAGCAGTCAACACTGATGACAATCGGCCCCTAACCTCAACTAAGCAGTGTTATGCTACTTACTGAAAAAGAGTATTTAGTTAAAGTTACTAACTACCTTATTAAAAAAGTAACTACTTTACTTTGTTGATTACTTCGACGCAAAAGTAATGTTTTTCTGTGATAAGTAACTCTGTTGTTACCTTTTAAATGTGTACTTTGAAATATGCAATGTCAGCAAAATTTCACATCTCAGTATAGCCCATGTCATATCCAGAAAACAAGGCTACACATGAAGCACAATTTCTGTAAATTCAGTGAATTAACGGTTTACAGAAAATGAGCACATGTAAAGGCCTATTTCTGTTACATTTTGCATTATGTACTCTACAAATAAAAGTACTTACTGACAAGATATTTTTCTCCTTTTATTTAGAACTTTTGTGCAAATTTTGAGTCAAGTAACATATTTACTTTTCTAGTTACTGCCAAAAGAAGTGAAATCACAGGAACATATTTCTTCCAGCTCTGTAAATAAGTACTTATTTTGACCCAAACCATAATCCACAACCTACATAATAAGTTGTTTCGTTGTGTATACATTTTGTTCATGTTCAAGAGATTTTGATTAACTGCATTTTTTTTAAAACATAACAAGGGAAAAATTATATTAAGCACTTTATATACTATTCCCTGCCAATGCAAAATGTTCATCTGAGAATCATCCAGGTTTTCTTTCTAACAAAAGAAAATGCAAATTAATGTTCATGTCAATTTCGATCCACTACCACTGTATGAATATTTGGAGATGCTTCACATGGAGATTAACAGTTAGTGGTGCTAATTCATCACCATTGCAGACGAAGAGGGCACAATGACTTGACATGATTAAAAAAGTGCTACCTGTTTATTTTCAGAGGGAGCAACCATATATTTGCATTGAATCAGCCAGTCAGAGTTTTCAATGTTATTGTAATGCCTGCTTCACTGTGTTAGTAACTATAATAGTGTTTTACAAATCTTAATAACTGCTTGATTTGTGTCCCAGAAATAAACCAGGCTTAGATTTTTGTGGCAATAATTTAGAAACTGACCTCCAAACACAACATTTGATGGTCAAAATCATGAGCATTAATTCACATGCTGCCTTGCCCTCCCCAACGTTCAATCAAAACCAAAAGTGACAGCAGCTGTAATGAAACACACAATGTGAATGATTAATAGAGATCACTTAAAGGCTCCCCCCAATTAATAAAAGATGTGCTTGTTTTAACCTCCACCCCCTGCTGTGCCTGTTCCCCTCCAGCCCCTCCATCCTGTCCCAGCAAGACAGCCAGTACATGGTGAAACCCTCAGCTGGGACGCAGTGTTTGGGCTGGGTGTCTGCTCAGTGAGGCACTGCTAGTCATGCAGCAAAGAGGGAGGAGGAGGAGGAGGAGGAGGAGGAGGAGGAGGAGGAGGAGAGGGAGAGGGCTGCGACTGGAAGGAACAGTTGGCAGTGATTTGACTTTTTAAAGGCCAGAGCTGGCTTGCATGTTGAAAATGAGACAGCTGGTAGATGGGATGTAACTGAAATGAAATTTCCCCTCCGGGGGACTAAGAAAAGGCATTCTGATTCTGATTCTGATTCTGTAACATTCTAGATTTTTTATTGTCAAGAGATACCATGAAAAGACCAAAACCAATAATGTTTTAGTCTGTCATCTCTCAGGACTTTATTACTTCTCTGCCCTCTGTGGTTCTGTAAACACCTCACAAATGTATAGTTTCCTTTCAGTAATTTCTAAAAACAGTCACTATCATTATGTCACTATCAAATGTTACTCAAACAGGCGGATATTGTGCATTTAATGAGGACTAGTTTAAGCTGTGGATTTATCCATAATTTGTGCCCTTGACAGTAGACACACAGTACTTGTTAGTTGGATACATTCATTGTTAGTTTGAGTCTTTACATGGAGTTTGTTGATAATAAGAAAAACACCCTTATTCTTCAATGGTGGAACCTCGAACAAACTAATAAAACAGTGAAGCTTCACTAATATCATCTGAGTCTCAGCTGTTTACCTGCATCTCAAGGAGGAAGCACACTCCTTTGAGGATAAAAATGTGCATATTCTGGACAGAGAAGACAGATGGTTTAAAAGAGGAGTGAGGGAAGCCATCCATGTCAAGGTTGAAAAACCATCTCTGAACAGAAGGGGAGGTCTGAGACACCACCTATCTCCCACATACAATGCTGTCCTTTCATCTCTTCCAAAGAGATTCAAAAACTTAGCCTCTGAAAATAAACAACAAAGCCATTCACACATGGCTCAAGGAGCCTCCCAATGACAAGAATGGGACACTAACGAGGCAGAGGACTGTCGTTGACACCCAAGGGTCGCACCCTACCCCGCCTTAATGGGGGATCGTTTGCCTCACAATAGAGTGATACCATCCTTGGTTTTGGGGGTTGGCCTCACTCAGAGGATAAATACTTGAACCTAACACCATTTCATTAGACTAGAGCTGTCCTATCTGTCTGGTGCGCATGAACTGATGAAGCCTGCTCGGATGAGAGGCGAAACATCTTCCAAGACAAACTGACAAAGTCCAGTTGCGATCGATTGAATGCCCTGAAGCCTGTCATAGTACGTACCTCAAAACCTTATTAAATGATTGAAAACCAATCAATTACATTTTGGAAATTGGCTAACTGTAGTCCAGCCACTTCAGTAGGCAGTTCATTTGATAACTGATTTGTCATACCTCAAAATGTGCTGACATTTTCTACGTCTGGCTTCTCAGATGTAAGGAGTTGCTTTTCTTTTTGTTGTTTTATTTTGTTTTTTGATTTTTGTTTTGTATCTTTGTAAATTCAATTTGGAGATTTGGCAGAGAAAAGGAAAAAACTGAAGACATCATTTTTGGGTTTGGGACTTATGATGTGCATTTTCTTGTTATTTTTTAACACTTTATATGTAGAGTAAATCTTTAATTGATAATGTTAATTAAGAATTTAATAATTAGTGTCTTTTGCATTTGTACTCTGGACTGGTTGATTTATTTTTTTATCTCTATTTTATGATTCTTCTGGTAATTTTTTTGCTTGTAAAGGACAGATTGATGGATTCATTCGATTCATCAATCAGCTGCAAAAGCATATATCATATATTATAACTGTACTGTCCCCGGTTTGAAGAACTTCTGTAATATGAGTTTGTTTTTTTCTGTGAACTTTTCTGTCTTGTAACAGAAGATTTGCAAAAGAGAAGAATACGATGAGTGAGAGGATGAAAAAGAGATGCTTCAGAGTGTTGCGAATCCGCTAGTACAGGAAGGTGCTGTGGAGTGAAATTAAGAAGAAGAAGAAATGTACTTTATTTATCACGTCACACAAGTGAGTTACACTACACGTGCTTCTCGTGAAATTATTTTTTTCCGCATTTGACCCATCCTCGGTCCGTCGTTCCTCCGCGGCAGACCAGGAGCGGTGGGCTGCCAGCCGATGCCGGTGCCCGTGCCTGGGGACCCATCTTTTTTTTCGTCACCATTGGTCAGGTGGTGGTCTTCTTGCATGTTTTTAGTGGGGGTTATTACGGAGGAAACCCCGGGTGAACACGCGGAGAACATGCAAACTCCACACAGAAAGGCCCCCTTTTTTCCTTGAGCAGCAGCACCGAAGGCATGGTGGAGGACACGCCACCAGCGCCCACAGCGGGATTCAAACCTGGGACCTTCTAGCTGTGAGGCGACAGTGTTTCCACTTGAGCCACCGTGCTACCCAAAGACATTAAGACAGTTAGATCATTTAGATCATTATACACAATGCACTTAAGATTTAATAGAGAAATTATACTAAAGGTCTGATTCTGTTTTTAAATTGAAAATACTGAATGTCTTAAATTGCAGCACATTAAGAATATGTTTTACAATTCTGTTCTTGTTATAGAAGGAAAACTGCTCTGGAAAACATTCACATCATGCCTGATCAGACACTGTAGTCTCACCAATTCCCCTTAGACAACAGACACCTTTACAGTCATGTGTAGTTTGTTTGTTATAGTTTGTTCCAGTCATAGAAATGAATCTATTCTATTCTATTCTATTCTATTCTATTCTATTCTATTCTATTCTATTCTATTCTATTCTATTCTACTGAATACAGTGTAGCAGTACCTCCACATTGTATGGAATGGAGAATCATGAGTGTGAACATCACATTCTACTCTAGCTGGGGTGATTCATAGTCACTGAAGTATAGTAAAAAAAAAAAAAAAGTTAATTATTTATCATTTCATTTATTTATCAGATCCCAGAAATTGCCTCCAGGGCCCCTGCAGGTCCACGGTGACCATTTACATCTCTCTGACTCAGAGCTGTTTATTTTAGATTTGATAGATAATATTTTGTGCTGCCTTTAACATTAATATTGACTTTAATTTTATTTTAAATGATCATAAAAAGCTAGAACTCCACTGAAAACCATACTGATGCAATGCTTGATGAGCAAACCCATCCATTGGTCCCACACACTGCAGGAGACAATGGGAGGGAGGGATGGGGTAATACGGCAGGGTGATGTGTAAATGTGTGTGTGTGTGTGTGGGGGGGGGTTCCTCTCAGTGATATGAGCTAAAGGTCCTCCGCTGGCATCTGGCTACTGTGTATACATGCAGCTCATTAAAGAGTCACTGTGTAACCCCCAAGAGGGAAGGGAGGGAGGGGTATAATGTAGGATGAGACATCACACTACGATGACAGCAGCATCAAATTAGCTCCATTTCCTCCTACAGTGGGACATTGTCTCACATTGATTTTTGTTTTCTCTGAGCACTGCTGTAATCTGTAGTCATGATTTTTGTTGTTTGCTGTTTCTCATGTTGCTGAAGACAAGTGAAAGCTGCACTGTGCCACCGGAATGATTACAGACTTTTTCACTTGTAAATTTTAATCAACTGACTATAATTGACAGTTCTGAGAGAGGCTCTTCTTGCCTCCAGCTCAGTGTGTATATCTGGAAAAAAAGAAAACATTTGATTTGTGGGATTGACAAAATAGACACTGTAAACATTAAACAGGAAAAGAATTAATGTAAGATGGAATATGAAGGAAAGACACATTAGTGTGACTGTTAATGGGTCACTAAATACAGTCGGTGTTTGAATAGAATGACAAACAAATAAATGTAAAAACCCTTTCATTAAAAGACACAAAAATACATTTTCTAAGTTTTTTTTCTAATTGATTTTTGATTCAGAGAAAAACAAAGAGAAACACACACGTTGTCATTTACTTGTACTCACTATTAATGCTTCAGCCTATAGACCTCGGCTCTTAGGCAGTGTGTTATGTCCACTGAGGTCTCATTTTGAAGAGAGCTGTCTCTTTCACTGTGTTTCAGGTCTGCCTGGATCACGCAAACCTGAACTTCATTTGATTGTCAGTGGAGCTATAGAACCTCCAGAACCAGTACTCCTTGTCTTACTAGCTAAAGAGCTGTTTGTTGGGCTGGTGCTGCTGTTGTTGAGCTTGTTGCTAGTGTTGAAACTCTGGTTTTGAAACAGCACTATTTAGCTTCTCATTTGTCTTTGCTGTCAAGTAGGTAGAAGCGCCTTGTTGAGCTAGTCTTGTTAACTTTCTGGAAGCCTTTGTCAGACTTCTCTGCATTTATTTTGTCCCCATTTTAACTATTTTTAACCTAGCCTATGGTTTTTCTGCTTGATTCTGCAGACCAATTGCTAGTTAGTGTGGTTTGTTTTTGTTTATAACATCCTCCATAAAAAAATACCCCCACTAAGAAGATCACTACCTGACCAATGGTGACAAATGAGAGTTTGTCCGGGCACTGGTTGACTGGCAGCCCACCGCTCCTGGTCTGCCATGGAGGAAGGACTGACCATGGATGGGTCAAAAAGTGGGAAAGAATTTCACAATTGCATGGCGTGTACAGTTTCCCTCCTCAACTATGCATGTTGTGCGTAATGTGACGAATAAAGGATTCCATCCATCCATCCATTGTCTTCCGCTTATCCGGGGCCGGGTTGCGGGGGGAGCAGTCTGAGCAGGGACGCCCAGACTTCCCTCTCCCTGGACACTTCCTCCAGCTCTTCCAGGGGGATCCTGAGGCGTTCCCAGGCCAGCCGAGTGACATAGTCACCCCAGCATGTCCTGGGTCTTCCAAGGGGCCTCCTCCCGGTGGGACATGCCTGGAACACCTCCCTAGGAAGGCGTCCAGGGGGCATCCGATAGAGATGCCCGAGCCACCTCAGCTGACTCCTCTCGATGCGGAGGAGCAGCGACTCTACTCTGAGCTCCTCCCGGGTGACAGAGCTCCTCACCCTATCTCTAAGGAAGCGCCCCGCCACCCTGCGGAGGAAACTCATTTCAGCCGCTTGTATCCGGGACCTCGTTCTTTCGGTCATGACCCAAAGTTCATGACCATAGGTGAGGGTAGGAACGTAGATTGACCGGTAAATCGAGAGCTTCACCTTTCGGCTCAGCTCCTTCACCAGCGACCGCATTACTGCAGCCGCTGCACCGATCCGCCTGTCAATCTCACGTTCCATCCTTCCCTCACTCGTGAACAGGATCCCAAGATACTTAAACTCCTCCACTTGAGGCAGGAACTCTCCCCCAACCTGAAGGGAGCAAGCCACCTTTTTCCGGTCGAGAACCATGGCCTCGGACTTGGAGGTGCTGACTCTCATCCCAGCTGCTTCACACTCGGCTGCGAACCACCCCAGCGCATGCCGAAGGTCCTGGCTCGAGGTAGCCAACAAGACAACATCATCCGCGAAAAGCAGAGACGAAATCTGCCGGCCCCCGAACCGAACCCCCTCCGGCCCCTGGCTGCGCCTAGAAATCCTGTCCATAAAAATGATGAACAGAACCGGTGACAAAGGGCAGCCCTGCCGGAGTCCAACATGCACCGGGAACAGGTCCGACTTACTGCCGGCAATGCGGACCAAGCTCCTGCTCCGGTTGTACAGGGACTGTACAGCCCTCAACAGAGGGCCTCCAACCCCATACTCCTGGAGCACCTCCCACAGAATGACGCAAGGGACACGGTCAAATGCCTTCTCCAAGTCCACGAAGCACATGTGGACTGGTTGGGCAAACTCCCATGAACCCTTCAAGCACCCTGTGGAGGGTATAGAGCTGGTCCAGTGTTCCACGGCCAGGACGAAAACCGCATTGTTCCTCTTGAATCCGGGGTTCAACTATCGGCCGGATTCTCCTCTCCAGTACCCTGGAATAGACTTTACCAGGGAGGCTGAGGAGTGTGATCCCCCGATAGTTGGAACACACCCTCCGGTCCCCCTTTTTAAAAAGAGGGACCACCACCCCAGTCTGCCAGTCCAGAGGCATTGTCCCCGTCTGCCACACGATGTTGCAGAGGCGTGTCAACCAAGACAGTCCTACAACATCCAGAGACTTGAGGTACTCAGGGCGGATCTCATCCACCCCCGGCGCTTTGCCACCGAGGAGCTTGCAAACTGCCTCAGTGACTTCAGCCCCGGTGATGAATGAATCGACCTCCAAGTCCCCAGTCTCTGCTTCCTCTACGGAAGACATGTCAGAGGGATTGAGGAGATCCTCAAAGTATTCCTTCCACCGCCCGACAATATCCCCAGTCGAGGTCAACAGCTCCCCACCTCCACTGTAAACAGTGTTGACAGAAAGCTGCTTCCCCCTCCTGAGGCGCCGAACGGTTTGCCAGAATTTCCTCGAGGCCAACCGGTAGTCCTCCTCCATGGCCTCCCCAAACTCCTCCCAGACCCGAGTTTTTGCTTCTACAACCGCCCGAGCTGCCGCACGCTTGGTCTGCCGGTACCCATCAGCTGCCTCAGGAGTCCTATGAGCCAACCAGGCCCGATAGGACTCCTTCTTCAGCTTGACGGCATCCCTTACTTCCGGTGTCCACCACCGGGTTCGGGGGTTGCCGCCACGACAGGCACCGCCGACTTTACGGCCACAGCTACGGACGGCTGCATCAACAATGGAAGTGGAGAACATGGTCCATTCGGACTCAATGTCTCCAACCTCCCTCGGGATCTGGTTGAAGCTCTCCCGGAGGTGGGAGTTGAAAACTTCCCTGACAGCGGGTTCTGCCAGACGTTCCCAACAGACCCTCACAGTACGTTTGGGTCTGCCAAGTCTGTCCCGCTTCTTCCCCTGCCAGCGAATCCAACTCGCCACCAGGTGGTGATCAGTTGACAGCTCAGCCCCTCTCTTTACCCGAGTGTCCAAGACATACCGCCGAAGGTCAGATGATACGACTACAAAGTCGATCATTGACCTCCGGTCTAGGGTGTCCTGGTGCCACGTGCACTGATGGACACCCTTATGCTTGAACATGGCGTTCGTTATGGACAAACTGTGACTAGCACAGAAATCCAATAACAGAACACCACTCGGGTTCAGATCGGGGAGGCCGTTCCTCCCAATCACACCCCTCCAGGTGTCACTGTTGCTGCCCACGTGAGCATTGAAGTCTCCCAGCAGAACAATGGAGTCCCCGGTTGGAGCACTTTCCAATACCCCTCCCAGGGACTCCAAGAAGGCCGGGTACTCTACACTACTGTTCGGCCCGTAGGCTGAAACAATAGTGAGAGACCTATCCCCAACCCAAAGGCGCAGGGAAGCGACCCTC
This sequence comes from Chaetodon trifascialis, assembly GCF_039877785.1. Lineage (NCBI taxonomy): Eukaryota > Metazoa > Chordata > Actinopteri > Chaetodontiformes > Chaetodontidae > Chaetodon > Chaetodon trifascialis. Next base: position 32,331,408 of record NC_092058.1, on the reverse strand, counting down.
TCGCTCAGCGGGGAGAACTCCAACACATGGTGGCTGAGCTGGGGGGCTATAAGCAAGCCCACACCAGCTCGCCGCCTCTCACCGCGGGAAACTCCAGAGTAGAAGAGAGTCCAGCCTCTCTCAAGGAGTTGGGTTCCAGAGCCCAGACTGTGCGTGGAGGTGAGCCCAACTATCTCTAGCCGGTACCGCTCAACCTCCCGCACTAGCTCAGGCTCTTTCCCCCACAGTGAGGTGACATTCCATGTCCCCATAGCCAGAGTCGTTGTCCAGGGTTTGGGTCGTCGGGGCCCCCGCCCACGACTGCTACCCATATCACATAGCACCGGCCCCTTCTGATCCTTCCTGCGGGTGGTGGGCCTACGGGAAGGCGGGCCCACGTCGCTCCTTCGCGCTGTGCCCGGCCGGGTCCCCGGCCACCAGGCGCTCGCCTGCAAGCCCCAACCCCAGGCCTGGCTCCAGGGCGGGGCCCCGGTGACGCCAATCCGGGCGAGGTACGCTTCCTTGATTTGATTTCTTTCATAGGGGCTTTTTGAACTGCTCTTAGTCTGACCCGTCACCTAGAACCTGTTTGCCTTGGGAGACCCTACCAGGGGCATTAAGCCCCGGACAACATAGCCTCGAGGATCATTCGGGTACTCAAACTCCTCCACCACGATAAGGTGGCAGTTCAAGGAGGAGGAAAAAAGGATTCTTAAATTAAATTAAATTAAATTAAATTAAATTAAATTAAATTAAATTAAATTAAATTAAATTTATTATTTGGACTTTGGAGACCCCAACAACTTATTTACTTTCATTTGAGCAATTGTAGTTGGTTTGTGAGTGTTAATAATTTAAATGTAGTTTATTGATAAACAATCAATGTTGAGATAGATCTGAAGGCTCACAAGATTATTAAAGGGATCATAAAGAAAATTATCTCACAAAATGATTTCTGCAAATTCAGCTTTTTATTAAATAAAGGATATGTACATTTTTTCTTGTTTCACATTAAACAATACAAATGGGGAAAAAGGTCACTATATTTATGGTTATTTATATTTTTTTCTTGTAAAATGTTGTGTCCAATAGGAAAAAATATTTTTTAAAATAGTTGCTCATGTTGTTTGGTATACGTAGTATCTATGGTGATCTATAAATTAGATGACTGATTGATGGATTGTATATATGGAAACTGGAAGCACCCTCAGACTCCAGTCTGATGGAGGAAGGCTAGCTGAAAATGTTTAATGAATAAAACATGGTGTACTGGGGAAGAGATTAAAATAAAAAATTGATTGACTGTGATGAGGGCTCACTCATCACAGTAGACATTGTTCCATTTTAAGGGGTCATTTGCCAAAAAGATAGAGAACCACTGATCAAAGGGCAGAAAGGTTGTTCATAGATTGAGGACAACCAAACAAGAGTTGAGAGGATTTGAGCCTTTTCAGTGGAGTCTTTGTGCAAGACATTGGTTGCTCTATACTTTTACAGTTATTTCATGGGATTGCAACAATTACATGTTATTTAAATTATGCACTTATTATATTTTTCAGATAAGTAATCAGTAATAAATGACTTCTGAAATCTACTACAGATATTCCAGTGGTACACTCAGTCTCCATGCATATTTCTCGTTACATTAATTTTTCTGTCTGTCTGTGTCAGCCTTAGCACATGCACACACACACACACACACACACACACACACACACACACACACACACACACACACACACACAATTTGCATGTTAATGGGCATAAGATACATCAACAGTGTATGAAGCACAGAAAATGTAAATGTAGAAAAAGCAGACAGAGGGAGGGGTCCATAAGTGGAAGAAAGGGAACAGATGGACAATAGACTGGACAACACTGTCACAACAGAAGGAAGACCTCCATCTAGACTTTTTTTATTGTGAGGACAATATGATGAGAGAAAGGGTGGCAGCCAGAGTAATGGGGAGACAGTGTCAGAGAAAGAGCTGTTGAGAGAGAGATGGATGTGAATGAGATGAAGATGATGGATGAGGGAGAACCTGCTGCCCAATATAAAGTGTTAAGATGGCCTATGATGCATAGTGTCTCACCAGAGGCAGAGCATGGTTGCAGAGGTTACAGTTTTTCTCAGTCGCTTTTGTGCATTTCTCACAACAGTCTTTACATTTGCATAATAGTTAGTGCATTTCTCAAAACAGTTAGTGCAAACTGCAGAACCTAGTGGTTAACCTGCAAAAGTGCATCATTTGCTTAAAACCTAGTGGTCAACCTGCAAAAGTGTGTCACTTGCTCAAAATCTAGTGGTTAACCGGCAAAAGCATGTCACTTACTCAAAATGGATAGTTCATTCCTCAAAAGCAAGTATTCATGTCAGTCAAAGTATCAGTGTCATCGGAATGAGAAGTCCTGACACCATTGTTTATGTTCAAGACAGTCATATGGTTTGGTCATGTTTTCATTAGGACCGTTTACTCTTTAAATGTTTTCCAATGCAAAAAAAAAAAAAGTAAGATTTTGGTGACATATCTGAAAATGCTCAAGACAACACTCTTGTTGTATTCACACAGCTATTTGGAAACCACAGTAAAGTTACCTCACTAAATGTATAACTGAGTACAAGACACCAGAGATGTGTTTCACATTTTTACTGGATATGCTCTTTGCAATTATACAGTAATGCAGTGCAAAAGAGAACAAAAAACCTAAACACAGATACATTGAACTGAAAATACAAACAGTAATTCAAATCAGACATTCACATCCAGACGTTCCTCTCTGTTTGGCCACATGTTTTCATCCACATCGCAACGAATATCATCTCTGGCAATACAGTGAGGAAAGTATCTCCTCGAGTGGCGAATCCACCCTCTGCAGGACTCGGCTGTGATGTCATCACATGCTGCATCCATGGCTGCTAGCAAGGCCATTTGGGTATGCGGATGATGGTCATATACCTTCCACCACTCTTCAATTGGGTTCAGGAATGGTGAGTGGGGGGGAGGTACACGACCAGCATCCTGTCATGTGCTGCAAACCACTGTGTGACCATGTGTGAGTGGTGAAAACGCACATTATCCCAGACAACAACATACTTGCTGAGATGGTCTCCTGTCAGGCCCCTCTCATTCTCAGGGATTATATCCCTGTAAAGAGTGTCTAAAAAAGTCAGCAGATGTTGTGTGTTGTATGGACCAACACGGGGGATATGGCTGTGGACGCCGTTTTCTGAAATGGCTGCACACATGGTAATATTGCCTCCTCGTTGCCCTGGGACATCAATGGTTGCTCGCTGTCCAATTCGATTCCTTCCACGCCTTCTACCTTTTGCCAGATTGAAACCTGCCTCATCAAGGTATATAAATGTGTGCAGTGGTTCTCTGGCCTCCAGCTCCAGTACACTCTTTATCACAGAAGAGAAAAAAAGAGAGAGAAAAAACAAAAGTAAGTTTAGTGCATGACATTACGCAAAGTCCATGGTTTACAGCAGTGAATATTACAGTATGCATATACTGTAACATGCTTTACCTGTACATACTGGTGACGGAGCTCTTTCACTCTGTCGCTGTTCCAGTCAAATGGCACTTTGTACAATTGTTTCATGCTCATTTCATTCCTCCTGAGCACTCGTCAATCGTAGAGATTGAAACGGATTCAATACTCCCAAAGATGCCGTCATCCTCGATAACAGCAGTTTGAATCTCTCATCTCTCTCACGCAAATGGCTTCTTCTTGCTGTGGAGTAAAAAGGGGCCCTCTTCCACCTCTGCGAGGTTGTCTGGTAACCCTATGTAGTGCAGGGTAAGATTAGAATAAACATGGCAAACATCTTTACTGTAACATTACAGTACATTACAAATCTGTGATGCTGTAAAGCTGTAAATCCAAATGTAAAAAATACTGCAGAAAGTATTACAGTATTTTCCCACTGCAGCCTCATGTATGACACAATGGCAGTAGTGCAGTGCAGATATTTACCTGCTCTCCCGACGAAGTGTTTGAATGATGGAATTCACTGAATTCACTCGACCGGCCTCAGCCATTGTGAGGCCATGATTGACAATATGATCTATAAGTGTTGCCCGGATTTCATCTGGAATCTGCCTGTGTTGACCTCTTCTTCCTCTGTTTTGTCCTCTTCCTCTTCCTCTTCCACCTCTTCCTCCCCGCATCCTCACCCTTCCTCTGTGAAACTGACCTTCCAGTTCTTCCATTTCTTCAGTACTGCAATAGAGGTACACACTATGTCCTGCTTGGTTTATACATGCTTGTAAATTGGGGGTCCATAGGATTCAGCTGAGTGTCTGTGGAGAGGTGGCTTATCATTGGTTGCAACTAATGCTTCACACACCTTCTCATCATTGAAAGCGGAGATTCACCTGAAAACAATTGTCCAATATAGGAAACATTTTCTGGGAAAAAGATTACAATAAGCTATAGATTTTTGCTGGACAAATTTTGACAACATGTTGAACATTTTTGAATGTAATGACTCAAACAATGAAATTAGGACTATTAGTTTCATAGGGAATGACTATTCAGCGTACACAAGTATAGTTCATTTTGACTGACATGACATAAGCACAGGGAAATGTTGTAAAAAGCAGAGAGTTGTATGAAAGCGGTCGATACATGTCCAAAAGCATTGGCAATTTGACGAAATGAACAAGAAACTGAGACTATGATGTGCACCAACGACAAAATGTTGTGGAGGTTGAACTAACTGTTTTGCAAATGTAAAGACTGTTGTGAGAAACGCACCAAAGCGACTGAGAAAAACTGAAAAACTGGTTGAGCTTCATAGTGAGAGTTGAAGTGGTTTTACACTTAGAATTCAACACAGGCTTTGGAGGTAATTCACATTTCCACCTCGTTCACCTCACCTACATCTTCATGAGCATACTGTATGTGTAGACCAATTTACACAAATAGTTTAACTGTGGTGTGGAATAACATATGGAACCCAGTGGTTGGTTGGTGCAGTGGAGTAGTACAGAGGAGGAGAAATCTCATTTTAATTTGTAGATTTAACACTTGGTGAAGATGTTAAGTGGGTTTAAGTTTAAAGATGACCAACTAATATGACACAATGAGCAAAAGACTACACAGCATATGTTACTACTATGTACAAAGACAGGGTAAAAACACAGGTTGTTGAAACTGGTGGCAGTCACAATGTTGAGGTGAATGGTCAGGACAAGTTCAAATGGCCTTGGTGAGACTTTTGACACCAGAAAATCTGTCATATGTATTTTAGAAGGCCTCGACAAACATCTTATCCAGTCATTAGAACCACAATAAAACACTTAAACTAAATTGGCCTTTTGGAAATCAATGAAGAAACAATCCTGTTTGTCTTTTCTGCTCCATCTGGAACATTTGTTTTCCTAGCTGAAGGTCTGTTTTTCCTCTCAGTTCAGTGGTCATTCAAACAACAACTGAATGGGACAAATGAGGACAACAAACTATAGCCAGACTGCTGTTCATTCCAAAGCCAAGACCAGTTTCTTTTAGCAGTCATTCAGTCAAACCACAGTCTTTCCCTAAACAAAGTTGCTTTTGTGTACAGGTATAAATCTTATTTAGACCTTGACCTTAATCATGTCACATCATTAAACAAACTTTTGAATGCTGTATTTATAACTGTATTGGGAGGCACTGATAAATGATCATCCTGCCATTAGGGGTGTCACAGGTAAGCAATAAGTGATAACAAAACACTTGTTGTTCTAGAATGCATTGGCAAGCAAACTATTTTCTTGTATAATTTGGAGGACTTGTTACTTCCTATTCCTCGGGATCCCAACTCAACATCCTTCAGGCAGTAATTACAGAAAAAGTGGACTAGGGTGGAGGAACTTGTTGTACTACCATCAGTCACAGCAAACTGGAGCTTGAAGAACAAAGCAAAAGCAAAAACACCTCCCATCTACACATAGCACAGTTGGTGTGTCTGAAATCACTCCGTTTGTTACCTAATGCATTATATTTACCTGTGCCATTTTATCTGAATAAAATATATAAAATGAATAAAATATGGAGTCAGTAAGTAAAACTTTATTTGTATAGCACTTCTCAGAACACACTGTTCCAAAGTGTTTCATGCACACAAATAAAATACACAGGAATAAACACAGCACAATTACACACCACCACCACCACCACCACCACCACCAAAATAATAATAATAAAAATAATAAATATTAAAATCATTTAACAAATAAAGGTTCCCTTAGAAAGATACATTTTTTGAAGATGCTCAAAATATTTTAAGATTCAGCAAATCTGGGGTTTGATTGATTCCAGAGGGCTGGGGCTAAACCAGCAAAGTTGCAATCATATTTTGTTTTGCATTTGGAGCGGGGATGGATAAAAAGGGTAGAGATTATGGTTATGGAGATTGTGGTTTATTCAGAATTTTACAGGAAGCCAGAGGAGATTTTTGCTATATTTTTTAGCTGAAGAAAACAGCCAACATGTTGGTAATACCGAAGTGGATATGGTTTCCTCTAAAGTGGGTTAGAAAAATAATAGATGCTACCATGTGCATGGCCCTAACATGCCATCTTAGCCAGTAAAGTAGCATTAGAATCAGTGAGGAGAGGGAAAGTGGCCAATATTTATACACTGAGGCTTAATAAGATAACAAAGGACAGGTGTGGTTCAATGAGAAAAGAAGGGACAGTAAGAAGCAGGATCAGTTAATTGGCAGGAAACTCCACAGGTGTTAGTTTAAAGGGGGAGAAACGAGAGAGAGTGGTACATATATATATATATAAAATGTTACACAAATAATAGTCCTACTGTATGCATTTCACTGCACAGAGCTAGTTACAAATGACAGTCATGATGTATCTGTTCTTACAGTAAGTCTTCTGCACTAATTCAGGTTCTTTAGCTGAGCGTGTCTGCAGAAATGTAAAACCTTCATTATATCACCCAAATGTCACTTAAACTGGAATGCTGCTCTAAATAGTTGAAAAAAAGTAGGGAATTTTCTCAAAGTATTTTTTTCTTTTCCTTTCTTTTCTTATTTTTTCTTTTTCTTTTTTCTTTTTTCTTTTTTCTTTTTTTTTTTAACTTTGCAGGCCTGTAAGAACTCTGCAGAGTCACTGGGGACCATAATTAGAGATGCTAATGAATGCAGCAAACATTACAATCACAATTACAGCAGCACTGCCAGTTAGAATAAGGGTGTCTGAATACAGCATGAGTGAAGGAGTAAAGCAGAATGTTAAACAAGATAAACAGAATAAAAGACTGTCAAACAGATATAAAGGAAGGTCATCTTCCTCCATGTCTGATTGATTCCACCGTCTTCTCTCTCTTTTTGTCTTCTCTTTCATTTTTCCAACTTTTAGTGATGTGCTGGTTGCAAACAAATCTGCCACATGAACAAACAGAGCCTGCTCCTATCTGAGAGCCAGAGTGAGAGTGAGAGTGAATTCAAATACAAGACAGAATAATAGGATGATCCAATAACATTTAATTTGTTAATGCATGGCATTTGTTGTTTGGTAATTGTTGGGTAGCACGGTGGAACAGGTGGTAACACTGTCACCTCACAACTAGAATGTCCCCTGTTCGAATCCTGCTGTGGGTGCTGGTGGCGTGTCCTCCACCATGCCTTTGGTGCCTGCTGCTCTGTGTGGAGTTTGCATGTTTACCCGGGGTTTCCTCCTTAATAACCCCCACTAAGAAGAAGAAGTACTGATTCCAGGGCGCTGGCCGTCAGCTGGCAGCTGCTCCTGGTCTGCCGCGGAGGATCGATAGACCGAGGATGGGATAAATGCGGAGAAAAATGATTTCACAGGAAGCATGGTGCATGGCGTTGCATAGTGTGCAACTAACTCACTGTGTGATGTGATCAATAAAGTACGTTTCTTCTTCTTCAATTCTGATACATCTTACTTTGATAATAATGTTGAGACTTGTACTGTATTTTGCACCAGTCAACACGAAACATGTGTTTTATGCACATTTCTCCAGAAGTCAGCCTGATGCATTTTTTCAATCTGGGCCAAGTGAATAGAAAAACTGCAGCTGAAATTTGCCATCAGTGTGCAGGATGTCCTTGTTGCACAAGTGACAATTCTAGTGACAATTCTCTCTGACTAATCAGTGGTCTCCAGTGTCTTCACTGCTATTGGCTCATCTCGCTTGGAATCTTGACAGAGGTGACAGAGTGGAGTGAGATGGGTGTGAGTGTCTTTAAATGGGTAGTCAAAAAAACATTTGACTTTGACACTGGGGTCTCAGTTCATATTCTGTGGTGCACTTTTTCAATATTTAGCCAGGGCCATAATAATGCCTTAATCTTAAAAGTATAGTCAGACATTTTGGGAAATATACTTATTTGCTTTCTTGCTGAGAGGGAGATGAAAAGATTGATAACACCCTCATGTCTGTGAGGTAACTATGAGGCTGATTTCTGTCTGACTATCAGGCTAGCTGTTTCCCTCTGTTGTTAGTCTTTGTGCTAAGCTAAGTTGCTGCTGGCTGGCAGCTTCATATTGAGCGGACAGACATGAAAGTGAATAAAAGAGAAGCGTGTGTCCTTCCTCCTTTAAGTTGTCGTGAACATTGCCATGAAAACATTGATCATACTTGTGTATGTGGTTAAAAAAAAACAAAAAAACACTGACACTTTCAATAGGAATGCTTTGTTGATATGTTGTTTTAAAAAGCAGGGTTTGGAGCCACTGGTGGGTTAGGACCTTTCTGTGTGCAGTTGGAAGGTGCTCCTCATGTCTGGGTGCATTTCCATTGACGTGCAGGTTTGGTCGAAGGCGAATTGCTTGTGTGTGAATGGTTTGTCTATTTTTTCAATCCACAGATTCTTTTCTTATCAAGTCTGTTTACAGGTGTTGGGGAATGCTATTGGAAAAAAAAAGCTTTTTGTGTCTCCAGAGGAAGCTGTGTGAAAGTGACTCTGAAGACTACAGGTTTGAACATGAACAAAATCTGGGGAATAGAGTTACGGGGTGCTCCCACCAAACGCGATGAAACAAGATCGCGTCGCAAGATTACATACAAAGTCAATGCAAAGACGCGATTTGAAGCGTCATTTTGCCAGGCGACGCGATGACGCGATTGCGCAGCGCGATGGACACGTCGGCCGCGAAAATCGCTCTCATCGCGTCGCCCCATCGCGTCATCGCTTCATCGCTCGAGTTGAAATAATTGAACTTTTGTGGCGGATTCGCCTGCAGACACGCCGCGACAGCCTATCAGCGTTGAGATCGTCATCGACGTGCTGACGTACGGACGTCCTGGTGTTCCCTCGCAAAATGAAACCGCCAGAAACAATGGAGGAGCAGCTCATCGTTGCCGTCACTACTCACCCAGAGCTTTATGACAGTTCCTGTCCCCTCTATAGGGACAGGAACAAAAAAGACCAGGCCTGGGTGAGCGTGAGTGAGGTGTGTGGACTATCTGGTAAGTTCTGTATCTGTCTCTTGCTTGATTGCAGCTATTGGTTGACATGTTCACTAGCATAGCCCCAGTTAGCATAGCTTGCTTTACTAGCATACTTGTCTGGTTCATTCAACAATAGCTGCACTACTTTGTGAACTTCAGCCAGCTCCTTTGTTCCCTGTCTGCCATTATGGGACAAACCTGATTAATCCAGGTGTTTCTGATCATTGCTGTGAGTTCAGACTGTGAGTGCACCTGTGCATAAAGCCAGTTCTGGTTCAACAGAGAAGTTAGGTTAATTAATTAACTTTTCATTAATTTACTTGTGTTTTTCCAGTTGAACAGTGTCAAAAACGCTGGAAGAGCCTCAGGGACACATATATTAGGAAGAGGCAAAAGGCACCAAAGAGTGGGGCAGCAGCAGGGACAGCCAAGAAATGGAATTATCTTGGGGTCCTGTCTTTCCTCGACCCCTTCGTCACCCCAAGACAAACAAGTGGGAACATGGGGCAGGGGGTCGAGGAAGATGGGACCCCAGAGCAGAGTAGGGAGTCAGTGGAGGAGGACGAGGGAGAGACAGCAGGCCCATCACAGAGAGGTTTGTTGAGAAATGAAGATACATCCGCGATGGACCTCCACTCTTCTGCGGTGGGCACAGCCATGAAGTCCCCCACAAGGCAGTCCCAAATGGTGGAGACCACATCTGGCACAATCCTGGACACACTGGAGATGCCAACGCGGAAGCTGTTGGCGATGGTCCGGTAGGAATCACCAGTGGCCAGGTATCTGCAGCATAGACAACATTTAATTTAATCTGTGCCCTACACAGTGTTGCACAATGATAGATTGTCACAATATTGCCCATAATCAAAGTTGGGGTGCACACACACACACACACACACACACACACACACACACTTTTGATTGACTAAATGCTATCTTAATGCTGATGTTTATTTCTGAAAACTACACATTAAACAATAAAACTTCATACAGCAGATTTAAACATGATGCTGTTAGTCTGATACTGTCCTGTGATGACAGAGATGTGGAGATCACTGAAGTTTTTGACCAGTGAGTGTAAACTGATTTAAGATTCTCCGTGATAAATGATGATGAATTTTCTAATCAGTGTTCTGAGCTGCAAAACAGACAATAAGTAAAAAGTATTTAGTGTCTGTAGTTGCTTCATCATTATTTTGGTGTGTGGAATATATACGTTTTAAATTTAAAGTGATAATATGACCTGAAGCAAACGAGAAAAATGACTCACCAAACAGAGGTTACCATGACAGCGCGATGCACAGTTTGTGCTGCTGTGGCACTATGTCAGATTTCTACATTTACATTACATTTAAATTACATTTAACTACATTTCAACATTAACCTTGCTTCATAGTACACCCCTCTGGACATAAAGCCTATTGTTTACTATAACAACAAGATTATGGCAGGCTATGAAGCACCACTTCTGGGCAGAGCAGCAGCTAAAGTTCCCCGTCCTGTACCGGTCGGAGTCTTGCTAACTACAGTAAATATTAATTGATTGAAATTGGCAAACCGATAAACTGAAACTCACCGGAGACAGATGGAAAGGCGCTCCGCAGCTGGAATGAAACGCCGATAGTTGGTATCCAGGCGGGAGATCCTGGCACCAACCCTGGCTAGCAGGTCTTCAAACTGGGCAACAGTCAGCCTGAAGTACCGCTGGACCTGGCCGTCCGCCAATTGTGAATCAGCAGACAGTCTACAGTACAGTAAATTTTCCCGCCTGGCCTGTTCTCACCTCCCTGTCCCTGTCTGTGACCAGACGTCTTAAGCAACATGAATAATTAAGTCCTGACAGATTGAGCCTGTGGTGTCTTAGTGCGTTTTAAGCCCTGCTAGGGCTGCCACTGCACCACCTTTAAATAGCTCCCCCCAATGACAAATGAACATTAATGGCATTACATGCTGTGCTCCAAGGCATTTTATTATTCTCCCTGTGACTAATAAATGACACACGACAAATAACACAGACTGATGGCTAAAAGGTGGGCAGATGCATTCATAACCAGGAACGAGCTCGAGTCCTGCTAATCAAATTTCCTAACACATCATAAAGTGTCTCATTGGACCAGGACGGACAGAGATTTAGTGGGCTTAAAACAAAAGCATGACACAAGCCAGCTAATTGACTAATAGAAATGGAACACAGATAGATGATCTGCTGTGAGGACTGATATGAATAGAATTTTTTCACAGATTAAAAAATGACAAGAGATCATGGCAGCAGAGAACAGGAGACAAAGACAGATAGCAGGGTTCTCTGAGGAGGAGGAGGAGGAGGAGTAAGAAGCCTCTTTCAAAACCCAATTACTGCCTTTACAAATCTAAAATATACACAGATAGTGCTGGTTTGCACAGGAAGCAAAATAAAGCTGGATTGGAGTAAACATGTTTTATGCTGTCATCACGCTGCTGTTGCTTGCAGCTGAGCAGAGCTTCCACTTTTTACTGACTTTCATCCATCAACATTGTGCGCTGTCACAGAGCTGCTCCCAGGACAGCAAAAGAAGACTGATGTACACATCAGATAGTAGGCCCGCTCTGTTTGCAAAGGCAGTCCTTGAAATTTGTTTAACATGGGAGTGAAAGGACATGTCTTGGTCAAAGATGACTCCCAGATTCTTTACAGTGGTGCTGGAGGTCAGCGCAATGCCATCCATAACTGCTATGTCATCAGAAAGTGACTTTCTAAGATGTTTAGGGCCTACTACTATAACTTCAGTTTTGTCCGAGTTTAGCATTAGAAAATTGCAGGTCATCCAGGTCTTTATGTCATGAAGACATGCTTGTAGTCTAGTTAACTGACTGGTTTCTTCCGGCCTCATTGATAAATATAGCTGGGTATCATCTGCATAGCAATGAAAATTTATTGAGTGCTGCCTGATAATCTTACCTAAAGGAAGCATATATAAGGTGAATTGAATTGGTCCAAGCACAGAACCCTGCGGAACTCCATAGCTGACTTTAGTGAGCACAGTGGAGTCATCATTAACGCGTACAAACTGAGAGCGATCTGACAAGTAGGATTTAAACCAGCTTAGCGCAGTTCCCTTAATGCCAATGAAATGTTCCAGTGTCTGCAATAGGATGCCATGGTCAATGGTGTCAAATGCAGCACTAAGATCCAATAAGACTAGTACAGAGACAAATCCTTTATCAGATGCAATTAGAAGGTCATTTGTAACTTTAACCAGTGCTGTCTCTGTGCTATGATGCACTCTAAATCCTGACTGGAAATCCTCGAATAAACTATTATTGTTTAGAAAGTCGCACAGCTGATTGGCAACTGCTTTCTCAAGAGTTTTTGAGAGAAAGGGAAGGTTGGATATCGGTCTATAGTTGGCTAAAACCCCTGGATCAAGAGTAGGCTTTTTCAGTAGCGGTTTTATCACAGCTACTTTAAAGGACTGTGGTACGTAGCCTGTTGATAAAGAGAGATTGATCATGTCTAATACTGAAGAGTCAATTAGAGGCAATACTTCTTTAAACAGCTTAGTTAGATCTTAGATCTAAAATACAGGTAGATGATTTTGATGATGAGACTATTGAAATTAGTTGGTGAAAATCAACAGGAGTAAAACAGTCTAAAACTGCGACAGACTGAGTAACAGTTTCTACGGTTTCTGTGTTTGAAGACAAAACAGTACCTGTTAACGGCAGGAGTCGATGAATTCTGTCTCTAATAGTTAGAATTTTATCATTAAAGAAGCTCATGAAGTCATTACTGTTCAGAGCTAAAGGAATACATGGTTCAATAGAATTATGGCTCTCTGTCAGCCTGGCTACAGTGCTGAAGAGAAACCTGGGATTGTTCTTATTTTCCTCTATTAGTGCAGAGTAATAGGCTGCCCTGGCACTGCGGAGGGCTTTCCTGTATATTTTAAGACTGTCTTGCCAGGCGGACTGAAATTCTTCCAAATTGGTAGAATGCCATTTCCTTTCTATTTTCCGTGAAGTTTGCTTTAATTTGCGGGTTTGAGGAGTATACCATGGAGCTAACCTCCTCTGTTTAATTATCTTCTTTTTTAGGGGAGCAACAGAGTCAAGTGTCATACGCAACGATCCTGTAGCACTATCAACCAGGTAGTCAATCTGGGAGGGACTAAGGTTAGCATAAGACTCCTCTGTTGTATTGAGACATGGCATAGAATTAAATGCTGATGGGATCATATCCTTAAATTTAGCTACAGCACTATCAGACAAGGGTCTGGTATAAGAATTTTTGCCTACTGGCTGGTAGTCTGGTAATATGAATTCAAAAGTTATTAAATGATGGTCCGATAACAGAGGATTCTGTGAGGAGACTATTAAGTCTTCGATTTCAATGCCATATGTCAGAACAAGGTCGAGGGTGTGGTTAAAACAGTGAGTCGGTTCATGTACATTCTGGCGGAAGCCAGCTGAGTCTAATACTGAGATAAACGCAGTGCTAAGGCTGTCATTATCAACGTCGACATGTACATTAAAGTCACCTACAATAATTACTTTATCTGCTTCAAGGACTAAACTCAGAGAACTCAGCTATAAATTCGGAGTAAGGACCAGGAGAGCGGTATACTACAACAAATAAAAGTGGCTGCACTGTTTTCCATTTCTCATGAGAAAGAGTGAGAACAAGGCTTTCAAATGAGTTATAGTCGAATTTAGGTTTAGGGTTGATCAAAAGGCTTGAGTCAAAAATGGCTGCAACTCCACCTCCTCTGCCGCTGCCTCGAGGAATGTGGGTATTAATATGGCTCGGAGGAGTAGCTTCATTTAGGCTCACATACTCTTCAGGACACAGCCAGGTTTCAGTCAGACAAAATAAATCAACAATATGGTCTGATATTAACTCATTTACTAGAACAGCTTTAGAGGACAGAGATCTGATGTTAAGGAGTCCACATTTAATTCTCCTATCTTGTTGTACTATTGCAGAGGTTGTTCTAATTTTAATTAGATTCTTATGTTTAACTCCTCTTCTCTGTACTTTTGGTTTACTTAGTTTACGTGGTCGGGGGGCAGACACAGTCTCTATGGAGTGTTGGGTGGGTAACTGCTCTAATGGAGGCGCAGAGAAGCGTGTAGGACTGCAGCTCTGCCTCCTGGTCTCAACTCTGAGTTGTCAGGGGTTAGGTTCATAAATAAAATCGGTCAGATTTCTAGAGATGAGAGCTGCTCCCTTCAAAGTGGGATGGATGCCGTCTCTCCTAATCAGACCAGGTCTTCCCCAGAAAGTCTGCCAATTATCAATGAAGCCCACACCATTTGCTGGACACCACCTCGACAGCCAGCGATTGAACGATGACATGCGGCTAAACATGTCATCACTGGCAGTTTCAAATTTGATTCGACGTCGCCCGCTCTGGCCCCCGGCAGGCATTTGACTATGGTTGCTGGTGTCGCTAACTTCACATTTCTCAAAATGGAGCTGCCAATAATCAGAGTTGGTTTCTCAGCGGGTGTGTCGCCGAGTGGAGAGAACCTGTTAGAAACATGAAGCGGTTGGTGGTGACCTGTGGGCTTCAGCTTGGGACTATACTTCCTTCGAACAGTTACCCAGCCTCCCTGGTTTCCCAGCTGCTCGGGAGCTGTCGAGGGACGGCTAGCCGGAGCTGCACTTGGTCGGTCCGCACCGGCTACGGGGGCCTGGCTAACTATAGCTAATGGTTTTGTTTCCATGGTGCGGAGCCGAGCTTCCAATTCACTAAGCCTCGCCTCCAACTCACCAAATAAACTACATTTATTACACGTACCAGTATCACTAAAGGAGGCAGAGGAGTAGCTAAACATGTGACACACCAAGCAGGAGAGAGCTGGAGGGGGACAGAGAGAAGCCATCGCTAGCTGCTAGGCTAAGCTGGTATAGCTAGCAGAGCAGATAAGCGCGTAGACAAATAAAATTGACGGTCGCTAAATAAACAGACTTATGGGTGCTTGAGCAGAACTAATGTTACTCTATTGCGCGGATAAAAGGCCGCTGTAACAAAACACAGAGCAAATTACACTCAGAGGAACAAGAGCGACAAACGCACACTACTCGTAAGGCAGCAACCAGAAACAGGAAGTGAGACGATACACTTACCTCAGCACGTCAGCACGTGCTGAGGTAAGTGTATCGGTCAGACCTTCAGAAGAGAAACTTCAGGTAATGCTCGTGAAACATGAACCATTAGCAGCCATTGTGACATACGTGAGTCTGGAGGGGTCAGTCTGGCTGTGAATGCATTCCTTTAATTTTGGAAGAGGGTGTGGTTAATGTTCTATTCTAACCTGCTGATATCACTTATATAATAACTGCAGTGTAAGAAATTCATTTTATGTTCAATATAGGAAATTTTTACTGGTATTTTCAAAACAACCATCCTCATGATATGTCTAATGACTGCTACATCTTAATGGTAGTAACAATTTAATGTTACTATGTAACTAATTGATGTTTCTGTGGTAAGTAATTAGTAATTTAATTCAAGAGTACTTTTTTAAACTGTTCATATAAAGATTCTCTATGATAGAATACAATGCGGTGTCATACAGTGCCAAATATATTGCCATATTGTAATGGTAAACTATAATAATGCTCTTGTGCCTCAATAAATAACGTCCCCAGACAGTGAAAAGTTGTTATGTACACCCTTGCACAGTTTCTCAACTAGATCAACATGAAGTCCAACAGTTCACTAACTGCCATTAAAACTGTTGAATGTCACATCTGTTCCTGACTGTACATTAGTTAATGCTCTCAGTCTGCACTACTCGCCCATGAATGACTCATACAGACCCTACTGTGAGACACATAAATGAACACACTCATACTGATGCACCTCATTACAGCTCAGCAGATTCCAGGTCTAAAGTCACTCCATCACTCTGCTCTGAAATACTGGAAAATGTGAGCACTGATTCATATTAAAAACCAGCTCTCACCAGCTAAGACAAAGGCTGTTATGTATGCTTCAGCTCTTCATGCTGTTTTCACAAGCTGGTATCCTCCATGTCAGTGTTGGCTTTGCCTAACCTCGGCATGAAAAGGACACATTCACATTGTGCAGTCAAGTCACCTTGTCTGTGTGTGTGTGTGTGTGTGTGTGTGTGTGTGTCATCATGGTAAACCTGTCCTGTTGTAGCAGGAACTATCACAGAGGTGGCTTTGAAGTACTTTGCCAGATGTTTACTGTATAGGTGTTTACTGTATAGGTGTGCAGTTGAGATAAACATGAAGGGCAAGTTCGAGGAGGGTGACCCCCCCCAACACTACTTACCTACTTTACACCCCTGGACCACGTCTGTTTTTAGTCACATCACTGTCCCCATCACTATAACACAGTGGTTTAAAGTAAAGACGACCTTGGACCACACCAGCCATGTCAAATCTGTGTGTATGGTGCAATGGAATGCACGACACAAGGGATGTGAATCTTGCAGAACAGGTGAACTGTGCCAGAGTTATTCAATATGCCTAACCATCAATGTTGGTATTAGCTCCAGGAACTACACGATGCCAGACCCCACCCCAGCCTGTTCAATGGCTACGCCTGGCCCATGTATCTAAAACATAAGAACAACTAATTACAAAGTAAGTTACAAGGAAACATATTACTGTAATTCCACTACTTTTGGCACAAAGAACAAATGTAACTAATCAGTTTTATTCATTAAATAGCACAATTACAATTACTGAAATTTTGATACATTTATTATTAGGAGACAAACACACTCCATTATAATGGAATATATTCAACACAGGGAAAAAGAACTCCAAATCACAGTGGTAAAATACCTGGAGCACTAATGATTCAACTATAAACTAGCACAAAAATGACAGTTACCAAAATAAACCTCCATGATCTGAAAACATGCATTATAAACACTAACAGAAAGTAACATCTGCATTTTGGAACACAAAACAGCAAACTTACTCACTACTCAGTCGAGCATTAGGCATGCATGACGGGTTTTATGTTCTTCTGCAAGGCACAAATGTAAGCAGGAAAAAACAAACACGGAGAGTGAATGTGACACTGAACGGGGTAAAGCCAAACAGGAATAGCGTTTGCCAGCCAGGTGCAGTAGCATAGCTGGTATTATTGTCACCACCTGAGTCAATCTGTGTGTGTTATCATGGCAAAATGTGGTGCTGAAAACACAATTTTCAGTACTTTGGTTGGCGTCTGTCTGTCTGTCTGTCTGTCTGTCATTGAGATCAAAATTAAGGCCAAGTTTTTAAGACGTTTGTGATCCGACCCATGAGTACTGAGTGCTCATGTAATAAAGTAGCAATGACTACTGAGTAACCATGGCTGGAAACATCAACATGTTGACGGGAATCATAGTTGTGATCCCATTGAAATTTTATCTCTAGCCTTATTGTCTGATTTGTCTGTGGTTGGGAAGATTATAGACTGCAACCTTTGAGCAGTTGGTGTGTAGATCCCAGCCAATAACAGCTTGCAGGTGAGGCAGTGACCAGGTGTCAGACCATAAGCAGCATGCATCCAAGAGAGAGCTACAAAAATGGCAGACACAGTGCCAAAAACAAGCAGTAACCGAAAATTTATGCATCATATACCTTTAACGTCTCAAGATGTGTTTCTTGGAAGCAGCTATTACTTTGTGTTGCTATCTTTGCTGTGGTTGAAGAGGGGAGGCACTGCGTGAGAAAATCAAAATACAAATTAGTAAGACACAGTAGACTTCTGAGAAATGTTTCGATTATCAAAAAGACAGCTGATCTGCTCATAAAACATATACTGTATATACACCATATATTCTATGCATTGACTGGTAACCTCAGCCAGAGGCCCTCGTACATGTCATTTGTCTTATTTACAGACTGTCTGGCCGAAGTTGTTAAGCTTCCAGACAATGGCCTCTGAAGGAAAAACCTAAACTTGATTTTCATCTCCCAAAGGAAAGTCCATTCAATACAATGACAATGGAATGTATGAGCCCATTCATTCCCAATATGGTCCTCAGTGTGGGATGCAAATGTTTGCTGGAGGATGCATTTCAAAATTAGCAGGTCAGGCCATAAATAAATAAATAAAAAAAAATAAATAACACTTTCAGGACAGGGAGATGAAGCGTGGGATAAGATTTTTGGCAATGGCCTCACCTCTTAACCCGATGTCTCAAATGAGATTCTGTCCTAAAGAGATTCATATCTGGAAGGAAACTGGGGAGTCGACCTTGGCACTTCACCAAATTAAATCAGAGGTTCCACCGTTTGTGTGTGTGTGTGTGTGTGTGTGTGTGTGTGTGTGTGTGTGTGTGTGTGTGTGTGTGTGTGTGTGTGAATATGCGTGTCCCAGGACAGGTAGCTCATTTGATTGGTTAAGTGGCGTGAGGCCTGACTACAGACAATCTGTCAGTGTTTATGATAATGTTTCCCTGTGGAGATGGAGACAGCATCTGTGACCAGAAGGAAAAAAGACAAATTGTTGTCCAACACCTTGTTTCCCAGCAGACTCTTTGTTACATTACAGAACACCAGAAGTCCACTCATTCATACGAGGGACATATTTCTGAGATTTCTTTATTGGATTATAGTAACGACAAATAAAGGTTGTGGACTCTTTCATAGCCGGGAACTCGTATTCTTATATGAGGCTGAACAGCAAATCCCAGCAAAAGAGAAAAGTCAATGATGAATCCTATAAGTACAGTACAGTGTATGTCAAAACACATCAATGAGCCACACTGTTGGGTGTGGATGTGTGCATTAATAAAAGAATTAAAAAAAAAAAAATTAAATGAAAAAGAAAAGAAAGTAGACATTTAAATGTAATTGTGACGAAGGCCTCCTCCTTGAACTGCCACCTTATCATGGTGGAGGAGTTTGAGTACCCGAATGATCCTAGAGGCTATGTTGTCCGGGGCTTAATGCCCCTGGTAGGGTCTCCCAAGGCAAACAGGTTCTAGGTGACGGGTCAGACTAAGAGCAGTTCAAAAAGCCCCTATGAAAGAAATCAAATCAAGGAAGCGTACGTCGCCCAGATTGGCGTCACCGGGGCCCCGCCCTGGAGCTAGGCCTGGGGTTGGGGCTCACAGGCGAGTGCCTGGTGGCCGGGTCTTTGCCCACGGGACCCGGCCAGGCACAGCGCGAAGGAGCGACGTGGGCCCGCCTTCCCGTAGGCCCACCACCCGCAGGTAGGATCAGAAGGGGCCGGTGCTATGTGATATGGGTAGCAGTCGTGGGCGGGGGCCCCGACGACCCAAACCCTGGACAACGACTCTGGCTATGGGGACATGGAATGTCACCTCACTGTGGGGGAAAGAGCCTGAGCTAGTGCGGGAGGTTGAGCGGTACCGGCTAGAGATAGTCGGGCTCACCTCCACGCACAGTCTGGGCTCTGGAACCCAACTCCTTGAGAGAGGTTGGACTCTCTTCTACTCTGGAGTTGCCCGCGGTGAGAGGCGGCGAGCTGGTGTGGGCTTGCTTATAGCCCCCCAGCTCAGCCGCCATGTGTTGGAGTTCTCCCCGCTGAGCGAGAGGGTCGCTTCCCTGCGCCTTCGGGTTGGGGATAGGTCTCTCAATATTGTTTCGGCCAATGGGCCGAACAGTAGCGTAGAGTACCCGGCCTTCTTGGAGTCCCTGGGAGGGGTACTGGAAAGTGCTCCAACCGGGGACTCCATTGTTCTGCTGGGAGACTTCAATGCTCACGTGGGCAGCGACAATGACACCTGGAGGGGAGTGATTGGGAGGAACGGCCTCCCCGATCTGAACCCGAGTGGTGTTCTGTTATTGGATTTCTGTGCTAGTCACAGTTTGTCCATAACGAACACCATGTTCAAGCATAAGGGTGTCCATCAGTGCACGTGGCACCAGGACACCCTAGGCTGGAGGTCAATGATGGACTTTGTAGTCATATCATCTGACCTTCGGCGGTATGTCTTGGACACTCGGGTAAAGAGAGGGGCTGAGCTGTCAACTGATCACCACCTGGTGGCGAGTTGGATTCGCTGGCAGGGGAAGAAGCGGGACAGACTTGGCAGACCCAAACGTACCGTGAGGGTCTGTTGGGAACGTCTGGCAGAACCCGCTGTCAGGGAATTTTTCAACTCCCACCTCCGGGAGAGCTTCAACCAGATCCCAAGGGAGGTTGGAGACATTGAGTCCGAATGGACCATGTTCTCCACTTCCATTGTTGATGCAGCCGTCCGTAGCTGTGGCCGTAAAGTCGGCGGTGCCTGTTGTGGCGGCAACCCCCGAACCCGGTGGTGGACAACGGAAGTAAGGGATGCCGTCAAGCTGAAGAAGGAGTCCCATCGGGCCTGGTTGGCTCATAGGACTCCTGAGGCAGCTGATGGGTACCGGCAGGCCAAGCGTATGGCAGCTCGGGCGGTTGTAGAAGCAAAAACTCGGGTCTGGGAGGAGTTCGGGGAGGCCATGGAGGAGGACTACCGGTCGGCCTCGAGGAAATTCTGGCACCTCAGGAGGGGGAAGCAGCTTTCTGTCAACACTGTTTACAGTGGAGGTGGGGAGCTGTTGACCTCAACTGGGGATATTGTCGGGCAGTGGAAGGAATACTTTGAGGATCTCCTCAATCCCACTGTCATGTCTTCCGTAGAGGAAGCAGAAACTGGGGACTTGGAGGTCGATTCATTCATCACCGGGGCTGAAGTCACTGAGGCAGTTCGCAAGCTCCTCGGTGGCAAAGCGCCGGGGGTGGATGAGATCTGCCCTGAGTACCTCAAGTCTCTGGATGTTGTAGGACTGTCTTGGTTGACACGCCTCTGCAGCATCGCGTGGCAGACGGGGACAGTGCCTCTGGACTGGCAGACTGGGGTGGTGGTCCCTCTTTTTAAAAAGGGGGACCGGAGGGTGTGTTCCAACTATCGAGGGATCACACTCCTCAGCCTCCCTGGTAAAGTCTATTGCAGGGTACTGGAGAGGAGAATCCGGCCGATAGTCAAACCCCGGATTCAAGAGGAACAATGCGGTTTTCGTCCTGGCCGTGGAACACTGGACCAGCTCTATACTCTCCACAGGGTGCTTGAGGGTTCATGGGAGTTTGCCCAACCAGTCCACATGTGCTTCGTGGACTTGGAGAAGGCATTTGACCGTGTCCCTCGCGTCATTCTGTGGGAGGTGCTCCAGGAGTATGGGGTTGGAGGCCCTCTGTTGAGGGCTGTACAGTCCCTGTACAACCAGAGCAGGAGCTTGGTCCGCATTGCCGGCAGTAAGTCGGACCTGTTCCCGGTGCATGTTGGACTCCGGCAGGGCTGCCCTTTGTCACCGGTTCTGTTCATCATTTTTATGGACAGGATTTCTAGGCGCAGCCAGGGGCCGGAGGGGGTCCGGTTCGGGGGCCGGCAGATTTCGTCTCTGCTTTTCGCGGATGATGTTGTCTTGTTGGCTACCTCGAGCCAGGACCTTCAGCATGCACTGGGGCGGTTCGCAGCCGAGTGTGAAGCAGCTGGGATGAGAGTCAGCACCTCCAAGTCCGAGGCCATGGTTCTCGACCGGAAAAAGGTGGCTTGCTCCCTTCAGGTTGGGGGAGAGTTCCTGCCTCAAGTGGAGGAGTTTAAGTATCTTGGGATCCTGTTCACGAGTGAGGGAAGGATGGAATGTGAGATTGACAGGCGGATCGGTGCAGCGGCTGCGGTAATGCGGTCGCTGTATCGGTCTGTCGTGGTAAAGAAGGAGCTGAGCCGAAAGGCGAAGCTCTTGATTTACCGGTCAATCTACGTTCCTACCCTCACCTATGGTCATGAACTTTGGGTCATGACCGAAAGAACGAGGTCCCGGATACAAGCGGCTGAAACTCCGCAGGGTGGCGGGGCGCTCCCTTAGAGATAGGGTGAGGAGCTCTGTCACCCGGGAGGAGCTCAGAGTAGAGTCACTGCTCCTCCGCATCGAGAGGAGTCAGCTGAGGTGGCTCGGGCATCTCTATCGGATGCCCTCTGTACGCCTTCCTAGGGAGGTGTTCCAGGCATGTCCCACCGGGAGGAGGCCCCGGGGAAGACCCAGGACATGCTGGGGTGACTATGTCACTCGGCTGGCCTGGGAACGCCTCGGGATCCCCCTGGAAGAGCTGGAGGAAGTGTCCGGGGAGAGGGAAGTCTGGGCGTCCCTGCTCAGACTGCTCCCCCCACAACTCAGCCCTGGATAAGCGGAAGACAATGGATGGATGGATGTGACGAAGGCCTCGTCACCTGACAAAGGTGGCACATGGTGAAGCTGACACTCAGCCTTTCATACATTCCCGGTTAAGAAAACACACAGTTCCCCACTGTTTCTGTGGTGAGCGCACGTACCACATTGGACCAACGGTTTAAACATCATACACACATTTCCTACAAAAGTACAAAAGAATTACACTACACACCAGGTTAGTTATCTCCAGTTTCTTTATTCAATCGTGGGTTACCAGTGCTGCTGCTGTGTGCTTGGGGTTGGAACCAGAGCAGGTGAAGCAGCTGCCTTATATGGTGGTGAGATGGTGCTGGCCACACCATGTTCCTCTGAGTGGAGGGGAGATTTGGGGTTAGAAGGAATATCAAGTTGTAAGTGTGTGAGGATTTTCCTCGGTAAATAATATTTCAAGACTCAAGCTGCAGAACAAAAACTGAGACAATGTCACCAAACATAAACTAGATTTATTTACAAAAATGAGGAACAAAAGGCGTACTCAAACTGAGTGGAGATAACAACACAAAACACCACACTGTATACTGAGGCTGATAGGCACACCGAGTGGGACTGAGCACAATGAAAGAAAGAGCAGAACAAAGCATAAGTCCAAAAGGGCAACACAAAAATCCACTGGAGAAGTTCCAGGACAATACATCAGGGCAGAACCGACAAAAGGCTTTTCTTGGGAGTTACTCACACTGAGACAGGGCATACACACGGTTGAGATCAGGACGAACTGGCAACCACAAGACCAGAGAGCTTCCCTATACATGTAATGCTGCCAGCAATCAGCTCCAACACGCCTCAGGTGTGCAGGTAATTAGGTCGCCATGGCGCATGGGGAAAGGACCGCCCACTTTCAGACAGACGGGGAGAAAGACAAACAGACAAATAACACTAGGGGAAAAGGAAGGGAAGAAACACTGGGAAAAGACACATCCTAACAAAGTGTTCAAATAGAGTCAGGTATAAGGAGTTTTTTTGCTGTGATGTTTTGTGTGTTTTGTATTGTGTTGGTGGGTTTAATGCGGAACCTGTTTATGAAGTTATTTTTCTTAGTTAATTAGTATTATGCAGTAATGGGTAAAGTAATTTTTTTTTACTTTATTTTTATTGAATTATTTGTTTTACAATAAAACAGAACATTTAAATACCAAAGAAATGCACAGATGAGCAAGTGGAAAAGAGCAAGGGATACATGAGTCACAGTTATAGCGTTATTACTGTCTGCAGGGACAAGAGGTAGATCTAGGGTTTTTCAGTCATTTTAGTTCCAATTGTCCATGTTTTTCTTCTCCACCTGAAAACCCAGCTTTCATACAGCTGTACAATAAACAATGATTATTATCTCCTTTTACAGTGCAGAGTCACCTATTCAAAATGAGCTATCCATTTCCTCCTCAGTATTTGGTAAATCTGTCCATACACCGGTTCAAAGAAAAAGTCAGCATCTCCATGTCATATATTTCTTTTACAATACCAATCCACTCCTCTTTTGATGGAGATTCTTTATTTAGCCACTGTCTTGTGATAGCTTTTTTACTGGCTGCTAACATTATTTTAACCAAATATCTGTCCGGAGCATTCATCACAGAAGAGATTTACCAAGGTAAACTGTACAAAAATCACATTCAAATTTGAAACCCATTACTAATTTTATTTTATCTACTACAGCCTGCCAGTAAGCTTGTATAATTGGGCAATCCCAGAAAACATGGAAGTGGTCTGCCTGGGAATTTCCACACTCTCGCCAGCATCTTCCATAACTTGTTTGGCCTGTCTGAGACTGTTTAATTTTAGGAGTGATAAAAAATCTAATTATGTTTTTTTATGTAAATTCCCTCCAATAACCGGAACTTAATGTACTCATTTGAGTTTTACAGATGTTCAGCCATTCCTCTTCTGAGATGGTTATTTTTGCTTCTTTTTCCCAAAGAGAATTAACATAAAGTGTAGAAAATCCACTGCATGACAGTTTACAATTGAACTTACATTTGCAGGCGTCAGTCAAAATGTTTACTAAGTCAGAGTTGCACTCCTGTGTTGTTTTTATATTACTGTTAAAATAGGTTCTAACTTGCAGGCATCTGAAGAAGTCTTGTTTTCCTAAATTATACCTACCTTGAATTTTTGAAAGATGTCTAAACTTCCTTTGTCAGAGATGAGACAGTAAGCGTGGGTAAAGTTAACTAGAAACCATAACTAAATACTAAGTTTCAGTGACTTGCACAAGACTGATTACAGGCACTGCATGACCTTTCCCTCAGTTACATTCTTGATCTCCTCACCCTGTATTCCATTTCTTGATCACTCTAATCTCTCCCTTTTATCCATCCCTGGCTCCAACTGCAAAATGAAAGGTGATCCTGTTGGTTTCAGCCCCGACCCTTGGGAATCATCTTCCCCCATCTATCAGATTTACTGATTCTGTGGACTGTTTCAACCGGCTTCTAAAACACATCTTTATAGGCAGGATAGAATAGACATTCATTTCTTTGTTCTTTTTATGTGGATGAAGCACTTTGTAACAGTGTTTTAAAAAAGTTCATCAATAAAGATTTGCTTACTTAATTTGTGTTCCGTATAAAATATTATCAATTTGATAGTGAACATGGTTAACATTATACCTACTAAGGATCAACATGTTAGCATTAGCATTAAGCTTAAAGCACCACTGAGCAGGCTGTAGATTGATGCTTATTGTTAGGATCTGGTCATTTAAAGGACCCAAAATGCCACATTTCGACAGAGAGAACAGGAGACCGGAGAAAGTTTTAATGAATCTTCCAAGAATGTGCAAACAGACAAATCTAGAAAAATCATGGAACTTGGAGAGGAGGAGCAGCCTGAAGAGTGTCAAATCCAATCCTCATGGAAGATGCAGACAGAGCAAGGAGTAAATGGAGACAGGTGGGGATTAGGCACCTGAGCACAAATAAAACAGTCAGGAATGCAGGGAGCAGACAGGCAAAACAGATACCAATTAGTACTTTTGAGTTCATTCATTACCATACAGATGAACTGATGATTCGGTGAATACTGGGTGAGGCACCAGTGCTTGTGTAGTATAGGAGCAGGTGAGTCTTGATTGCATGATTGCATGTAAGCAGCTGTGCTCAGGAGAGGAGGAGGCCGAGCCCAACCTAAAAAGTTCCATTCTAATAGGACAGATTTGTAACATGATACCAAAATTCATATTTAACTTTGTTATTTACACTGAATTTCATTACAGGAATTAATATACAGTATGCCATCTTATTACTAAACTTGGAAACCTGAGCGCGCGCGCGCATGCACACACACACACACACACACACACACACACACAATACCTAGGAACACAGTTGCCCTTGCTCTCCACAGTCAACTGATTGACTTTCTCAACCTTTGGCAGGGTTGCTGCAGAAATGCAGAAATCTTTTATGTGAAATAAGATGTAATAATTACCCAACATTTCCTCTGAGACACTGGGCTAAGGCTGCTTCAGTCTACTCCTTTCTACTAGTCCTTGTATTGGGTTGCTAATGGCTTTTACCCACTGATGTATGAGATGGTGGAAACGGTCGTCTATGGAGGGCTGAGACATTAATATTTACCAGCCTGGAGGGGGTCAAGGCAGAATGGATCAGGCCATCTTAAATAAAACATGTCACCACCAAAGCGACCACTCTCTCATGCTCCCTCCAACTCTGTCATACCCACAGCCAGATTTACTGTCGGAGAGCGTTTATTAATCTTTGAGCTGGTTTTGTGTGTGTCATTTTTGTACAACAAGCTCAGCGGTCATGGCAGTTTAATGGGAATGGTGTAATCCCTTTTATCCCAAGGTATGGGGGATAAATCAGCAGACCATAAACTTCTACTTTGCTTGCTTTATGGGTTGAAACATGACTGTAAAAAATGATCAGTGTGCTGTCTGGGGGTGTAAAAGCTTTTAGGCAGAATACCTGTACCAGATATCAAAGTTTTATATTGCAGGCTTTTAGACATTATGTTGAAGGGTTAAAAGGCAGTGCCCTCCTGCATTTGTAAATGTAGTTGGCACCAGACAGATAAAAGTGCTCAACATTATCCAAATGTGACGTACAGGGACTTCTAGTTGAGCAGGTCATATAGGTATTATCATTAACTTGCACAGGGGAAGATGTCGGCAGATCATGTATAATGTAACAGTATAGTATCCGGACTCGGGAGAGTTGACCCCCGTACAGCAGATAAACATGGATATAGTATCTGTGATGTCACTTGTAGGTTTTCTGAACGGGTGTTCTGATCATCTTCATCAATCACTGGAGCCCATGACTTCTAATTTGGCAAGGGTGGCAGAATTTGTGTCCAGCTAATGTGGGATAAGCAATCACCAACACCGGCTGAGGCTCTGGTCAGTTGAATGACAGCTCCCCTGATTTAATTCATCAAAGTCTGTTTACGGGTCAAGACCCAAAAATGTGAAGTAGCTTTTTGTAGGTCCATAAAGAGTTTTGCAAAGTGATGAGATGTGTTTGGTTCTAAAGACTACAAGTTAAAAACTATAAAATATGGGAGTGTAGAGTTACAAAGAACTGATCTTACCAGACCTCTGTAGCCCGCTACTTATCTCAGCTTGAGAACATAGGCTACATTAGCCTCTACTACCACACCACACCTGAGTAATAAAACAATATGATAAGCCTGGTTCTGCTGCATAAGTCTGTTCATCGTGAGTCTGACAATGTTTACTGAGGTTTGTATTTTTTATATTTTAAGTTCAACTAATTTACAGAGCACTTTTGGAATAAAGGAAAATTCATATTTTATATATTTTTGTTGGTGTCAGATTATTTACCACAATGATTATTGAAAGGCCTGGGCTTTCAGGGACCTCTGTTGGTCCCTGGACCTCACTTTGAAAACCACTAATCTATTTTTTCAGTATTTATCTCAAATGTCCCAGAAATGGTGCATTTATGTGTGTAAAAACCAAATTTTTGCAGCGTGCACGGGTGGGGTGAAGTACCTCGGGATTTCTTGCTTGGAGCTCCAAGAGACCCCAGCAAAGCCACTGGTTATAGGTCAAGCAGGGCTGCCGACTTGACTGAATTTGAAATTAGACACCAGTGTTGGCAACCAAATAAAGGGTTTGATCATTATCTATTAGCAACTACCAGTTTATAACAGTTTGTCATCAGTAAGTGTTTGTTAAAAGAGAACAATTTCATCTGCTCAATTATAGAATACCATTATGTTGCTCTATAGTTTCACCACTCACTGTCACTATTATTTTGCACTAGCTGTCAATTGAGGATGTATAGTTGTCACCTAATCATGATTCTTTGTCTTAGAAAGTATTCTTATTTTTTTGTTTGGTGATTTACTTCAGCAATTTTTAGGCATTAGCTGCTATTGTGTAGGAAAGTGCTCAAAGATGACTTGGCATGGGATACAACATGGTAATAAACACCCTATTAGTGCTTTTAATAGTGCTTTTCAATAATTCGCCACAGGAAGTGAAAATGTAATTTTTAGCTAAAATATTTTGCTCAGTTTGGACTGTATGCCAGCGAAGTTAAAGTGAACCTCATGTCTCTGTGGTGCAACAAAACATCAACACATTTTTTTATTGTTTTACATTTGTTATAGACTTTGCAACGTAATCTAAGAGAGAACTTGCATATAGCTGGTGCAACAGGCCACAGGCCACCGCCATCCTGCAATCGATAAGCAACTACAGATAGTGGATGGATGAAATTACTTTAAGGTAATAGCACTGGCTTCAGTTTTTGGAAATGGTGGTGGTCCCTTGGTGCAAATCAGATGGTTATGTCAAGACAGTGATGGTTGGCTCTGTGCATAATTACTTAAGGCGGATTCCTGAAGAATAATTCACAACAGTCAGATGTATCTGTGATGATCTGTTTTCAGCCAAAAACAGCATAAATGACATATCTGATAAAATTTGTTGAGATGGAAGCTGTACATTAATAAGCCCAGCCCTGATAAATTGTCATTCCAAAATGACATTCAGATATGATGCTATAGAGACTATAGCTCTCGGTACAGATGTTGCTGAGGTAACTGCTAAGGGCTACATTACATTACCTGGGGGACCTTGAATACTTACAGCTGTTCAACTATCCACAATGTTAGACATGACACTTTTCTTGTTTAGTCTTTGAAACCACAATAAAATGTTGTATCTGCTTTGAAAATGTCACAAAAGCCCAGAGAGGAACAGAGACCAGCCATCAGGAGGTAGAGAAAAGGAGATAGCTTTACTATAAAGAAGGCGTCGCTAGCAGAAGTTGCAACATCTCATCATACACGCATACATGGTGAATATATTTATGCCATTTTCTTTTGAGTATGTACCTTACAAAAGCTGTTATTTAGCATGTTGAAGCAGGACTTTGACGAGCTGCTCTGTTACACATGGTAAAAACAAGTAGATGCTAATGAGAGCTCATAAAAAAAGCCAAACAGCATGTGATCAATCATTAAAAATATCCCGTTGCAAAACTTGTATGTGCACCAGTAAGATTCTAGACATTGCAGCATTTTGAAATGAATAAAAACACAAAGCTGTTAAACTGGACACTGACATTTTCTTTTTCCCCATGAAAGGGGGGCTGAGACGATGCGGACAGTAAAAAGAGAAGCTCAGTTCTGTACGCACCTCTAACCAACGTGCATAAACAACAGAACAAGATGAAAAGCAGTGTGTATCAGCAAATATGCATAATTCTCTTTTCTTTGTTACATGGCCAGTCAACAACATTTCCCCACTGTGATCCACTGGGGGTGGGGTGGGGGGTGTGCAGGTTTCCAGGCCAGATCTGGAAAAAAAATACTTCCAACAAGTCCAGTTAGAATGTTCAGACCCACATTTCAAACCAATTTCAATATCTGAGATTTTTTTTTTCCTGTTTTCTGCTAATTCAGCACTGGGCTCTTGTTTTTGTCAAGATGTCTATACTTAATGTTGAAACTAACAAACCCCTGTGGTCACACCAAAGTTAGAGTGACCAATACTGTGAAACAATGGCAACAGAAAAAAAACAACCAACTGAAAAAAACTCACAGGATATTGCTTTGAGTTTCTACAGAAAGACATACAGGAACATAAGTTTTTGGAAGAGGAAATTAGTGACAGAGAGGTTGTGTTTTAGATGAATCAGACAGAAATGGTTTCAAAATGGCTCGACATATGAAGTGTTCCATTTTAGAGGCCTTGTCCTTCATGGTCTGCAGACTGAAACTGCTGTAATGGATTGTCAAAGTCACTCCTACCAAAGCCCCTGCCCAAATTTTGTCAATGGATTGCAGGCCAGTCACATGTTTAATGGTGCATTTAGGTAATCCTTGTCAACTTGAAATTATATCATATGTCGTATAAAGCTGAGTAATGTCAAGCCAACGCAGGATGTAAATAATGACTGATGGCAAAACACTCCACTGTTTGTTCTTGTTTGCAGCTGCAAATGTTCTTAATCACAGGGCATTACAGAGAAATGATTTTGAATAGAATGATGAATAGGTTTCCCTTTTTACCTGCTAGATTGTTCAACAGCTGTCCACCATGCATTAAAGTGATCATGCCCAAGTTTATCACTGGTATTTACCCCCTCAGAACCTTTTCAACCAACACCACATAGCATAATGACAGCTGGCACTAATCAGGGTGTATGAAAATTTCTTCCATTGCTGATTGTCCCACTGACTTCACTCACTAACCAAGGGCGTAGAAATTACATAGTTGGCACTGCAGTGAAAAGGCAGGAAAAAAAACTGTGTACCAAAGATTCACAAGGTTCTTAAAAGTTCAGGTTATGGGAAGTTATGTTAATTGTAATTGTTAAGTATATTGTAATTGTTAAGGTCCTGCAGTGAAATGGTTACAATATTTCATTTGAGGGGAAATTCCTCAAATGAAATTCCGTAATAGCGTAAAATGTTTGATTTTTCAAGTTGACGAAGATGGCCTGTATGCAGCATCAAAGGTCTAAATGGCCCAAAATGGACACGAATGTCGGCGACACTGTGGACAGTGGACATGCAGACACTTGTGATGACATTGGGCACCTACATAGGTAGACATAATCACACATGTTCAGTGTATGGTCCAAATCAATTTTGGACTGCATACACACACTTCCAGCCATGTGCAGATGACTACATTTACATCTTGTGGACCTTCACAGTTACACAAACAGACTAGTTTTGGTCTGTGTGAGCCTTGACAGGAGGAGCAAACTCAATCTTCAGGCTTCGAAGGTGACCCCTGAAATGG
Source organism: Chaetodon trifascialis (assembly GCF_039877785.1). NCBI lineage: Eukaryota > Metazoa > Chordata > Actinopteri > Chaetodontiformes > Chaetodontidae > Chaetodon > Chaetodon trifascialis. The sequence continues at coordinate 32,300,581 of NC_092058.1, read as the reverse complement.
GACTAGATATGCAATAGGCATGTTAGGTGAAAGGCATTATGGGAAGAGGGAGTCATTTCAGAGAAAAACAGAGATGTATAACAGTTTAAAGAAGGGGAGTTTGTTCCAATACCATAGCAAACGCATGTTTTTAGGCCTACTAGCAGCTTGTGTGCGACAATGCTACAAACAGTATATTGCAGGAGCACTTACATCTTATTTACATCATTAAGAATCTAACATATTCCTCTTTCACAATATAGAATCCAAACCATCATCAAATCAGTGACTAATAGACTTGCCACAGTCGATATCATATGTCACAATGTCAAAGCAAAGGGCAACATAGAGTGAGGGATGATTCTTGTTACTTTTTCAGAGTGCAAATGTTAGTCAAAGCTACATTACAAAGGTGCATGACAGACTAAAGATGCACCTGTCACATTTGCTTGGTGGATACAGATTTGTGACTTCTTGTTTCTTTTTCGGATAAAGCATTTTTCTGGGGAAATTGACTTTTAAATATTTACAAAGATAAGAGGCTTTTTTCAGGACCTACAAGTACAAAATATGTGTCAAATAAATAATAAGCAACAACACTCATTTTATGTGTGGTGGAAAAGTTATGTTACATAAATCTGAATAACAACACAGAGTAACTGTAATACAACAGGAGTACAAGAAGAGCAGCACAATGAACAGATAAACATGACCTTTTTCATGACATTTTTTGTTGTTGTTGTTGTTGTTGTTGTTGTTGTTGTTGTTGTTGTTGTTGTTGTCTTTACAACAGAAAAGCTAGCTGCTTCAAAACTATCTTGAACATACTGTTGTGATTAATGCCTCTCATATGAACAATAACAGATTCTGGAGACATCTTTATTTGGCTATTTCTGGTGTGAAACAACAAAATAAGTTGATCAAAAATGTGTATATTACAATTATTAAATTAAGGACTAATATATTAATACCATCCACATAATGTAATAAATACAAATATAAAATAAATATTTGAAATACAATGTTAACTCCAATCGCTAACTGCAGTGAAGATCTATTTGATTTAAGGTTTAATAGTGCTGTTGAGTACCAGGTAAATACAGTATGAGTGGCAAAATTACATGGTGAAATCAATGAGCACTCAGTGAACATTTAGTATAAAATAAAGAGACCTAAGGAAATCATCGACCGTCAGTCCACACAACAAACATGGTTGTAGGACAACTGAAATACTGTGCATACGTACTTCTAAAAACTAGTTCTGTTGCTCAGATTTTTTTTTTCTTTCATCCTCTGCAAAAGCTAAAACATAAAATGGTGTGTTTTATTTCAAAGGTGACTGTGAATTTAATGTATATATTTTCATGCTGTAAATCTTGTAAATAAAGTCAAGTATTCTATGCAGCCCTAACACAGTCTTTTTTCATCAGTAACTGACTGAATTTATAAAAAGTAGAGGGAAGGAAAGAGTTGTAGACCCCTCTGTCAGGGTGGGTTCAGACTAAACATGAAGAGAATTCTGAATGTGCTGTGACTATATATAAAGTCAATGCAAAGACAGGAGGGGACAAAAGATCATGAACTGAGCCAAAGATGTATGCATGTAAATTGAAAAATTTTCACGTTGAGCAAACAATTTGTGCCTATTTAAGGCGTTGTCTCCAATTCATGAACATACAGACAGAAGAAACTAAGGAGAGAGGCGTGGTAGAAAGTAACAAGGTTTGTAACTAGCTAGCTGACAGGTAACGTCTGTACATTGGCTTTTTTAAGGCAAATAAATACAGAGTGCAAAAAATCAAGTGGTGAAATTTGGGTGAAAATTAGGTAGGTAAAAATTTTGGCTGAACGGTCCTTAAGGATCCTAGCCTCTCATGCTGCATTCATATCCAACAGGAGAGAACAGAGACCTTAACTTCCATTTGAAAACATTCTATATTTCAGCTTTCAGTTGCTAAAGACTCTGGTGTCACAATAGAGAAAATTATCACCATTGGATTGATGTTGCCATGTCTGGTGTAAAACATACTTTCGAAAGTACCTCTCACTTATTCATGTGTGTAACAAATAAGAAACCAAAGTCAGCTTAAAACAGAATCATGGAAGCTTTACAGCTCTAACGAAGTACAACTGTCAGCATTTGAACTGTCAACCAACAGTTCATCAGATTTGACATGAATGCAGCAATAGCCTGTGTGCTAACTAGGGAATTCACTGGGTTGTGAACTACTGGTGTTTCTTAAGCAAAACTACCTTTCCTTTCTGTTGCCTTCCCATTTCTCTTGCACTAAGTTACTACCATGCTATGGTAAATGATATCTATCATCTTTTAAAAATGGGATTAATTAACAACATACTGTAGCAGAGCTTACAGCTTGTGGCAGAAGTAGCTTTTCTTGTGGTGGCTGTTTTGAACATCTGCACTAACACATTGTATTAGAGGTAAGAAAAACATGTCTACCACATCATACAAGGCAAAGTGAATAAAAGCACATGATTTGGCCTGTAAGTGGTAAAAAAGAAACCAAAAATGTGTACTTCTGCTGACCAGATTTAACCCAAAATTGTATGGAGGTGGTGATAGTGCATAGTTTTGTAGGCCACTAAAATGTGTGCCATGACTGTATACAGCACTCATTAAGATTCAATGATTCATCTACAGCTGTGGAAAAACTAAAATCTTTCATTGCGTAAATATCAATATGATAAACAGATCTGCCGACATCCTGTTGAGTTTCACGGTTAGAAGTTGATATGTTACAGGACGGGGCGAGTGTGTGTAAGGGACCTCTTGTGCGTGCTTTACTGGGATGCTACACAGAGGTATGAGTGGCATATCAGGAAGGAAAGCACAGAATCTGAAAATGTTCAGAGCAGAAACAAACCAAAGAAAAATCTCTAAAGAATGCTTGTTGATGCTTCCAAGTGCTGAAAGCTGCCCCGAAGGCACACTTAAGTCTGTGTGGGTAAAGGGCAGGCAGAGCGCAGTGGAAAACGAGCACTGTCCACTTTGTCCAAACGTCACCTCCAAGGGGCCAATTTCTTAGAGCTGGAAACAAAAAATAAAGGCTTGTGGTCTAATTCCATTCCTGTGTTCCCCTGTTACTTTATCTGTAGAGGAAAGCATACACAGTCTCCAGACAGGCCCTGCTGCGTTTGTTCTGTGTTTAATGTGTTTCATATATTAATATACAGTATTCATGTGTGTGTTTGTGTCTGGTGTATGGTGTGTTGGTTTGTTGTCACGCCCTCGAATCAGAGGGCCACTGAGTCCCCCCATGTGCAGCTACAGCGCTACGCCAGTGAGTAGATGGCGTTGACCGGCGAGGTGGCCTCGGAGCTCTCGTTGCCCTCTGTCTCATCCTTGTCCTTCTTCACCGTGTACTGGCCAATGAAAGAGCCATCCTCGTTGAACTGGCCATCACCGCCTTCGCCATAATCAACCAGACTGTCGTCGCTTTCCTTCACGTTTCCATCCAGTGACGTCTGGCTGCCCTGTAGGGGTTTGTTGTCCTCATCGCTGCTACAAAGGTAAATGAGGAGGAGAGTTGACAGTTAAAATGGGAGCAGGACGTTGTTACATAGTGTGAGCAGGAGTTCAGGACCCGGTCGTCCCCATCAGCACAGGTTAGAAGGGGAAAGGTTATGGGCATTGCAGGTAAAGAAATGATGTTAATTCCATATTTTCAACTTTTCTATTGACAATTCTTGGTGAAGTGACTGAATGTTCAAGTCACTGAGGCTTTGTCAGACTAGATTTCTTACTTTTGTGATTCATTTCTTTTCCATGTGTTCCTAAAAGGATAGATTTGAATATTTTCAATTCTATATTGATACAGTACTACAGCACATGCTATATGCCATTTGAAAGGGTTCTAGCTCTCTGTAGACGTTCCTCCTGCCCTTACTGTCCATGAAGTGATTCCTTCATAGAGATTCTTTGAGTATTGTTAGTAAGTTGGTTAGTTGGTTATTATCATTAATAATAAGTCAAAGATAATGTGAGGTGTCAACAGTCATGGTTAGTCAAACCATGTGGATATACTTCCTAGTAGTTGTTTACAGGTTTATTGCTGATGTTAGTACATGCTATTACCAGGATGTATTCCACCCCAACAAGGAAACACTGTCCGTGGAAAGACAAGAAGTTAATTTCATACTAAAAAAACATAATCTTGGAAGATACCCACAATATTTGTCTGAAGCTCAAATTATTGTTTCTGTGTCCACATGTTTGCGAGGACATGTGTGACATGAATGTCATCATCTGCCTATATCGCGATTTGTCCAAAAAAAAACTCAATGTGGATTCTATGGATGTACCAGTGCAGTTAGGGTGGTTTTCCACCCAACTGAAGTACTTTTTATGTGGGCTGGTCGGTAACAATACTTTGGGGCAAGTTGTGATAATTTGGCTGACACAAAATGACTGACAACTGATGATGACCAAATGTCATTTCTAGAACTGTATCATGACCAGTACAGACAGAAGAAATGATTACAACTCTCTCAACCTACATATGGCATGTGAGTATTGTATTAAAGATTTGAGAAATCTAAATCTATCCTTTAAAAACATAGCTGCGTTAGCATTTTATACCAAAGATGCTTGTTGATCTACAGTTAGAAGTCAATTTTGCAGATTATACAGTATTTGCCTCTATGTTTTAAAAGCAACCCTGTCTCCTGAAAATTCCTATTCATATAAAACTAATTTTCACTAATATATTTTATAGGAAATGTAATTTTGCCTGGAGTTCTATATCAACAACATCAGTGAATGTATCTGCCAATACAAAATGTTTATACTAAATCCATCCATTTTCTCTGCCGCTTATCCCTTTCGGGGTTGCGGGGGGGCCAGAGCCTATCTCGGCTGTCAACGGGCGGGAGGCGGGGTACACCCTGGACCGGTCGCCAGCAGATCGCAGGGCGTTTATACTAAATGAATCTGAAAAATGATCACTGTCACTATATTTCATTTGTTTTAGTCATTCCCTAGCCTTAACCCAGCCCTCAGCCTGATAATGCATACAATGCAGGACACAAACTCCAGTCTCCAATGTCACAGTCCTAAGCTTCATTCATGTCTGAATAGCTCGTCCCTATAACTTCTGCACAGTATTAGAACATCAGACTTTCTTTCTAGTGAAAACTTTCCAGGCAGCAATTGCATTACCTAAAAACTACTGTAAACATACAGTATTTGGTAAGAGACAGGGGTGATTGAAAAATATGAATACTGTCCTCAAAAAAATCCTAAAAAAAATACATTTGCATACACATGCTAAATGGTGGCCATACTCTGACATGAGATCTAAGCATGGAAACTGCATTGCACCTCATTCGTTGCGCTTGATCTCAGTTCAGAGGATGACTGCATGTCTCCTAACTCTGATATTGGGGGGAAAGAGAGCTTCATGCACAGGGAAAAAGAGCTATAGACTAGCATTAGCTTTCTTGTCTCAGACCAAGCCAGTAGCATAACAGCAAGAAATGCATTTAAGGGATGCAAAAGTGAGATATTTTTCAGTGGGATTTCTCTTTTCTGCTCAAGTCTGTGTGTTGCATTTCAAGATTATCAAACAGTGTGTATTAAAATTCCTAGGAGAGGAGAGAATCTACATGTAGCTTCTCAGAATCATCATGCTCCATGCTGAAACACTTTGGGAACCACACAAATCAATTGATACATTTCAGAAATCATACAAGGAGTACAAATGGACCAGGGCAAACGCAGCATGATCAAAGTCCGACACAACTCAAATCCAGCGAATGTGACACTGGTTGAAACCAAAATCCAATATTTATTTTATCAGCCCACAAAGGAATCTTTCAGAGTAGAGCGAGAGACAATGAAAGAAGCAGAGACAGTAAAACAATGGACGCTATCAGAACACAGGCTGACATGTAACGCAGTGAAGAGTTGAGAAGATGCACATAAGATGAAGAGGGGGATGTTGAGCATATACAAGGGAAGTGGCGGATAAATGCGAGTTATCAAATATAATGCAATCTGAGAGAGAATCATTATGAAAGACGTCTAAGACCGGACAGTGCAGTCTGTAAGAGTGAGGATTTCAAATCCAGTACACAGGATTTGAAATCAAACCATGACTAGGAGGATTATGAACTGAATTAGTTATCATATAGCTTTTCATGCACAACCCCCACTTTTAGGTGGCAGAAGCTAATGGCCAATTCATCATTCATCAAGCATTTGCTGTCACATTTTTGTTGTCAATGACTTTTTTGAAGTCTCTGACCCACAATCATCAACAAACAGTGGATATATACCCTGCTGATGCTCTGTTGTTACTGCAAGCTTTTGACCTTCTGTCAGGTCCTCATCAGAAACAAAGTTTACTGAGTGTTGTGACTCACTTGGCTAGTCAAGAACACTCCCAATGGGTCTTAAAAACTTAGCTGCTTTGACTGTGTGTTCAAGAGTCTGTTCACCAAAAAGACAAAAGCATGCTATGCTTTTTTTCCACTTATTTTTCATGGGATCTAACCACAACCAGATGTATTTTTACTAACACTGGTTTTGAGATACTCAGTTCTGAGATTATTGCCTCAATCCCTGACCAGCTGTGGTGAATGGAAGTTAGTTTGTGGTGGACATAAAAAAAGTTTTTCATGGTGTGAAAATATGTTTTGTGTTGTTTTTTCTTAAAGTTTGGATGAACTGATTCTTTAAGCATTACTGACATAACCACAGCTACGATCTTTACCTTATATTGACCAAGAAGGTTTTGTTGTGTAAACCTAAACAAACCTTAACCATAGAGGTGGCCATTCCACCAGCCAACAGCACAGTCCTCCTGATAGGTTTACAAATCATAAAATGGATCATCGGAATACTTGTTAAAATACCCACCTATTAAAGTTAAAGTCAGCACCTCATAGTTATTGTTTAATTTCAAATCTATCGTGCTGGTGTTCAGAGCCAACATAGCAAAAATGTCACTGTCCAAATACTTAGTCCTCACTTACACTGGTATTAAAATGTGACCTGCATCCAGAGATGTTTGCTGATAAAGAAAAAGACTGTTAATGCAAGGTGTCAATGTGTTGTGATCCTAATGTGATCAGATCTGCCTGACCACATGTGGAGGTAGTCCGGCTGGCATTGTGCTCGGATGTTAGGTAGGTGTAAACGCAATCATTACATGTTGACATCTGTGCAAAACATAACTTTTATATAGATATTTGTTTTTAGCTAAAATAAAATATAGCTTGTTTAGTGAGTGAGCAAGGAGGTGCCTAAAAAAGACTTCTAACTAAATGATATGTCTAATCTGCCCCATAAAAGCGCAAAAAGATGGGTTACTCAACAGAACTGTGTGAAAAATGAAAGCTACACGGTTGGGAAATGAAATGCCACCTCAAATTCCTCATGCGCAGGTTTTTCTCTGGTGGACAGAGATCCGATCTCAATAAGCACACATTAAAAATACCAGGTGTAAACACAAAGGCTAGATCAAGTTGTTTATTATACAGATAACGTATCCAGATACAGATCACATTTCAATAGGGCCTCTGGGTTGCGGATTCAGGTGTGGATTTGCTGTTAACTTATCAACCCATCAGATACAGTGTGCAGAAAGGTGAGCAGTACAACAATTGGCTGATAGAAAGTACCTCAATGGTTTGATGTCTTTTGAGTGTGTCAGGAGTAAATCAGAAGGACATCTCTGTATGCACCAGTGCCACTGAAACGTTTCAAGATTACATCTCTAACAGCTAATTAAATCAATCTAGCCAAGAGGCAGAGCCTTTTTCAAACCGCGTGCCCCAGTCGCATCTGCCAAGCTTGCTTTCATTTGTTGACCGTACTGCACCAGCGACTTCAGTGAGCCAGAGGCCTTTAAGAGAGTCTTTTATTTCTGTGACTTCAAAATGTCTTCAGAATGAGAGAGGGCAGAGTCAGGAATGATTCAATTATCTGATTAGGTGCATTTTTGAGTAGAAGACCAAAGGTGGGGAAGTCACTTAGAAAATGGGAGTGAGTTTCCGATAACCTTCCTTGCATAACCAAATTTAAACTCACCCATCTGCAGCATTCACAAAATCTCGTGAAAATGACACCATTAACATGACTACAGAATCAGGAAGTCAACTCTCCATGTGTGCTATTTTTCTACCTCACCTTAAGTTGACAGATTCTACTGGGAGCTTAGTATGAGTTTGTTATTATCCAACAATTGGATCGAATTAACCATGCTTTGAAATGCTTTCAGTGATGGATAAAATGCATTAAGATGCAATTGGAATGGCTCTAACAGACAATAATTAATTAAAATGCATTGCAAATGAGCAATAGAAGATGAGATTTTCTTAGAGCAGGATTAAAAGGATCCAGGTGGTGATAAAGGAGACTCATTTCCTTTCATACCTTTGAAGAGACCTTTGGACCAGTGAGGAAAATAAATCCCAAAGGAGACAAAGGACACAGACATAAAGTGGGATGGGTAGAACAGAAAGACAGTCATGAGACAGATGGATAACCAGATATGCTACATAAACAGATACTGAAAAAGGAGGTCTAACATTGTGGATGCAGGGAGATGAGGAACAACATTAAAATGTATATAAGGGTGGAGGTAAATACATTTAAATTATCATAATCCTAAGATTTGATTTGATTTAGATTTGAATTCGATGGGCAGCATAACATGTGTCGGTGTCCTCTAACTCCAGCTTCTTACAACTTAGGTCTTGTTTTTGTAGTTTTGGCTGTCATTTGTTTTAGTTATAACACTGAATTCAGTAAAATTGCTGCTATATTGGAACTTCACTTCAACAAAGTTTGATGGGGCAAGAAACACAAGCAAGAAATATGAGCAGTCAGACAATCAGACAAATTTTAACAACCCAGTATTCTAATTAGTACACAGTGGATGATTCCACACCTCATGATTTATTTCATCCACTCATCCAGCAGAGAATGTGGAGGTCATGTGAGCTTCACCTGAGGTGTCACTTATACTACTTCATTACACAGGAAAACTGTGCACACAACTACAAGTACAAGTACAGTGGGTCAAAGTTGAAGCAGGAAGTGGCACTGTAAACTGTTATGTGTTTACAAAGAACACTTTGAGTAATCATTTTACTGTTCACCTTTGTTGCCTGTGTTTCTTGCCCACCCATGTGATGTTGCTGCGTTCCCGGATCTCAGCAACTCATTATGTTTCTAAATGCTGATGGGCAACTACAAAAATAAAGATCCAGGTTGTAATAAATTGTCCTGTGTGTTTTTCAAGTGGGATGGCAAGTAAAACCGCTTTTACTATGAGATTTAATTATGTTTCATTTTTGCCCTGCGCACTAAAAGTACTGAAGATCATCTGAAAGAAGCCATATTACAAAACAAGCAGGAGAAAACAGGAGAGGATATGTTCAGAATAAATATTATGTCACATCAAAGTTTACTTTGAGGTATTTTCTACTTTCAAGATTAATGAATCTAAGGTCGTAACGGATTTTGGTTGGATCTTTGAAGTGTTTGTTCGGTCTTTTGTCCTCCAGATCTTCTTCGGCTGTTTGTTGCCCAAATCTGTTCTTTAAGGGTGTCAAATTGTGCCAAACATAGATTGTCCAGCATCACCCCCTTGTCCTCACTCCAACCCAAATTGATTTCCCTGGTCATCTTTTGCCCTATGCACCTGGTGGCTGAGGGTTTTTAAATGTCAGCCGGCAGAGGAAAAAGAATGCAATTAACCTCTAGAAGGGTGAAAAATATGTTAGTGCCTTAATTGTAACAAAAACGGTGCAAAACCTCTGATACTGTTCACTCAGGCTGCATTCTGGGATCACTAGTCGTCTTGTACTGCTGGAACAGCTGATCCATGAACAGCCTAATTAGTTTGTGGGAACAGAAGCTTAGAGCTTAGAGAAGTTAGAGACAAGGTTTCTAGGAACTGACTGTTCCATATCAATCAATACCCGATACACAGGCAACACTACACATTATTACATTAAGATCAATGTAGTTGACATTATGTTAATGTTGCTCCAGTGTTGAGCTTGATAAAAAGCAGCTTCAAGCCACAACTTAGAATAAATGATACTTTTCCTGTGCAGCAGTGGGCCATGGTCTGTGTGTTCTAATTGACATTTGACTGGTAATGTAGAGCATATTAGCAGAGACAAGCTCCATCTACCTCAAGAAGAGCTGAACCAAGAGGCTTGAACCTCAACACAGGCCCGAACAGTCTCAGCAGTTACTCTGCAGAGTTTTTGGGAGATAATGCATAGAGATATCATTTCCCTTCCCCCCTGGTCTACTGTGAATTGTTGTGTAATTACATAATTTTGTATGTAGCAAGTAAACAATTTTAAAACAGGACATTTATCACCAGGGTGATGGAAGACATTTTGGGATGAATTTGTTATTCGAGAGTACAGTATGTCTCAGTTTTGAGTCTAAAATTTTCCCCATGCATAATAAACCCAAGATGTGCTCTGAAAGACTGAAAGAGGAACTGTGGAACTGTGACTCGTCACCAGTCAAGCAGACTTAATAAGGAATAGTTCAGCATTTTGGAAGATACACCTATTTGCTTTCTTATTTCTGTACAATAGGGGCTGCACGGTGGCGCAGCAAGAAGGTTGCCGGTTCGATCCCCGGGTCAGGCGGGGCCCTTCTGTGTGAAGTTTGCATGTTCTTCCCGTGCATGTGTGGGTTCTCTCCGGGTACTCCGGCTTCCTCCCACAGACCAAAAACATGCTCATTAGGTTAATTGATGACTCTAAATTGTCCGTAGTGTGAATGTTTGTCTGTCTTTGCATGTGGCCCTGCAATCGGCTGGCGACCGGTTCAGGGTGTACCCCGCCTCTCACCCATTGTAGCTGGGATAGGCTCCAGCCCCCGCAACCCCGAAAGGGATAGGCGGTATAGATAATGGATGGATGGATGGATTTCTGTACAATAGTGAGATGAGCAGATCAATGTCAGCCTCATGACCTATTTGGCAGACAAATAAGCTATCTAGAAATAGCTCAAATATGTTGCTATGCTATATTTTTATTTTGGGTATTAATCAAGGAGCACACATACGTACAGACTCACACACACATACACACACACGGAGCTACTTTTGGACAGAGGCAATCTAGCTTTTTATCTTATCTAGTCTTTATGCTATGCTAAGCTAAATACCTCCTGACTCCTCTCAGATCACTCTCAGTAAAGAAACAAGAGTTGTAATGTGTTCAATGCTTGCAGTTTTTTTCTGTTGTCTGTTTATTGTGTTCATTCACTGACACTGTCTCTTATTTGCTGAGTCTGATGATTTGATTGTTGACATGGAGATAGTTAGGTTGTTGATTGGATTGACAATTTGACACCCATAAAGGAACCAAAGCCTGGTGCTCAGCTGTATCTATGTCCCTCTCTCTGCTAATTACATTTAACACTATGCTGTCTATGATACCTTCTCCGTCTATCGCATCTTTCAAATAGTGCTTTGTAAAATAGCGCATTTAGTTGAACTGCTGACATCATGAATGAAAACTGACCAAAGAGTCAGCAATTAATCAGTTAGATTGTACCGTTTGCTCTCCCCAAATAAGATACAACTTATCCACCCCCCACTCTCCCCAGCTCAGAGGAAACACCTGCTCCCCAACATGCACAGGCCAAGAGAGATGCCGTGCCGAATCCAAAGTACCTGTTTTCGTTTTCGTTCCTGTCAGGGACAGATGACCCATTTCAGCATGGGGAAAAGAGAGGGACGAGACGTGAGGAAACAGGAGACAGCAAGAGAGAGGAAGTGCAGAGAAAGAAAGAGGAAGGAAGGAGGACAAGCTCCACATGATACATGCATGTAAATCCTTGCATGCACACCAACACAAACACACACAGAGCTGAGTGGACTTGAGGGATTAGCACCAGGGATGGAGTCTGGGTCAGAATCAGAGTAAAGCAACGACCTTGACTGTGAGAGAGAGGGGTTGGGATTTAATGTTAGACTCACTATTGATTAAAAAACAAGACAGGATCTCACATACTGGATATGGATTAATCACACAGTATTAACCGCAACATCACATCTCCAGTCGTGATAATAAATAATGGTCGCACCTTTTTTTTTTTAAATGACCCTGTTCGCTTACGAGTCATTTTTTGAATTGCAATGTCATCAGATGCATTGCTGCATCAATCAGTGACTGTAAGTTCACACTTTTACTGAAGGCATTTTACACCAAAGCAAAGCTACAGAATAAGATACAATGGGCTCTATTTTCGACTCCGCCGGCGCAGTGGTACTTTCGAGCGGCGCAGGCAGGCACACGGCACATTTGGTATTTTGGTAAACCGGGGCGTACAGAGGTGTGCCAGGATGGGCGTTGCGGCGCAGTAGGGGGGAGGTGTCGGCATAATGAGCAGCGTAAAAGTGCGCTGAAAGCTCGCCACCTCAGACCTGGTCAACTCTGTGCGCCAGCGGTGCAAGTGGATTTTCGTAAACCGGCGGAGACGTGCGCTCATGTCACCAATACCTCACAGTCAGGTTTCCACAGTGTCTGGCATTTCACTGCGATCAATTATTAGCAACAGCCGCGATTCAATGCATCTATCTGAGTCAGCACATACAGTCAGACCTAAATTTATATATTTTGATCAGTATCTCATTTGACGACATCACAAGCGTGTTCGGCACCTCACTCACCCTGACCGAATGTACACAGGTGAAACAGGGATGTGAACTAATCAGTTAACGTGGCTGTGCCAACCAGAAACAGCCGTGACATCCTACAGAGCATATATACTGCATCTATCTCAGAGCACTCAAGAGACAGAGAGAGACAGACAAATGGAAAAATGTAAGTGATGATCGTTGTTCGCTATTACCCACGTCATTTCATTCCAAATACAAATGTTATCATTGTAATGCTTAACGTTATCTACAAAGATGGAGTACATCATTGCTTTGAGGAGGAGGAGGAGGAGGAGGAGGAGGAGGAGGATTTACCATCTAAGGACCTCATATTTAGATATTTAGATCAGAATCAGAAATCCTTTATTTATCCCCGAGGGGAAATTGTTTTTGTTGCAGTGCTCCTTTCAAGAATAGAATTAGAATAAAATTAGAAAAGAAAGAAAATAGAGAGAACTATATACATAAAAAGCAAATATAAAAACTAAATATTTATATTGAGTTTATATATATGTCAGGAGACATGAGTGATGTCAGTCTCCTGGAAACTTGCCATGCGCCTAGCCAGCGGTGTTCTTAAAGGTGAGGCGAGGAGCTGCTGTGATTGTTGAAGATTTGACTTGGCTGTGCCAAACCCACTTCACGCCTTCTCCCCTCCCTCTTTCCAAGTTGCGCCGCTGGGTGGAACTGAAATGAGAAGGAGGTGGAGATGCGCCGGTGGCGCAGCTCACGAAAATACCAAAGTCTGTGCTGCCACGCCCCATCGGCACAGAGGACCTGACTTTGCGCTGCGCCTGTGCCGCGCCGGTGGCGGAGTCGAAAATAGAGCCCAATATGTACGTATACTCCTTAGTGCTTTGGATATGTACAACACAGATCAGAATACTATAAAAGCATCCTTGCTGTTATGTGTATTGATATGCCATTATTTATGCTGTTGTCTTTTCATCAATAGGATCTGAGGCTCATTCTACAATTTAAAGTTTTAGTGCCACTCTCACACAGCTGAGTTAGAACATGTACTAGATTTGGAAAGCATATTAAATTGAACATGTTTTTAGTCAAAGTGGACAGAAAACGGCAGACTCATTCTTCATAAATAAGAATGAAGCCACAGAGATCAGTGGGACCTGGAAGGAGCAAAGAACACATCACTTACCAACACAGACTTAACAGACATGTTCTGCAGTATATACAGTACATCATCACGTGGCACAAATATGGCCAACTGTATATGTTGTAAATGTTATTCTTATAAAAGTCCACTGTATAACTCAGTATGTGCGTGCTTCACAAGACAAGATTAAAGAGCTGGTGTCCAGATTCACAAAGATGGTGTATTGCAGAATGGCAATCAATTCCAGACACAATTGTGCTTCAGCTGTTTGAGCTATGAAGCTTTCATCTATGTCCACACTAATACAGGTAGATATGAAAACGCTATTTAAGTGTCAAACACACTGCTGTCTACCCTGCATTTTGATATAGTTTTTGCTTGCTGTCCACAGAAATGTCAGATGAATAGGAAACAGGTTCTTCATTCTCTTTGAGTTGCCAAACAAATGTGCACTGGAATAGCAGTTAAGATTGAAGTTCTTTGACAGATGCAACTGGTCTTAACAGATTACATTTATCTTCTGTTGCCTTCAATTTTCCCTTTTTTTTTTTTTTTCATCTTTTTAGTTCACTTTCAGCCAATCAGACAATATGGACGGATAGATAGAATATCATCGGTATATCTATTTTTTTGTTGTCAGTCATTAATACTACAAACTGACAAAGGCTAACTTAGGATATTAAAGGAAATTCATACAGCATCAACTAAAAGATGTGTAAGTGATGTCACACAACATTTTCACATAAAGCCTTTTTGAAAAGCTTCATTCTGGGGTAGAAAATGGACGCTTTAAGATAAAAAAGATGTGCTTTAAAATGTATTGTTATTAGTCTTGAAGGAGCCCTGTTCACTATGATTCATTCCCAATTGGTCTAATCAGCCATGACTAATTGGTCATGGCTGATACCTCTGTGCCCTAATGCCCGTTCATAATTGAAGTGTTGTCTCCTCTGATCTGATTATCAAGGATGAAAATCCCCCTCTGTGCTTGTATGACTTGCTGGCCAAAATGCTGCATCTCGCACCAATAATAGAAGGCCTCCTAAACAGACAAAATCTTTCCGTCTCAGTTCAAAAGATGTAGAGGAAAATGGAAATGAATACCATCCTGATTTGAATATTGAAAATCAGTTTTTAACAACAACAACAACAACAACACAGCTTTCCTGTTGTGTAAAAAAAAAAAAAAAACGTAGGTCATTGTGATTTACTTGTTTTAAGGATATAATATTCTGATGTTTTCTGTTCAGTCCCATAATTAATCTCTGCTTGAATTTTTTTTGAAAGTAAGCCAAACTATATAACCGTTAACACATAATTTTCACTAAACAACATACATTACCATCTATCTGTAATATATGTTGTTTACTATCTAATAACTAATGTATCTATTTGTGTTTTCATTTTTCACAAAACAGCCACCGTGTGCTGTACTGCAGCTGGTTCTTAAGGTCTCTCTACTGTACTCACTGCCATAGTCTTCATAAAATATACAAGATGAGACATGGCCATAGCAGTTAAACAACCTAATCCATTTATCACAAATTCCAACCACTAAAAATTAATCAAATTAACATAAAATGAACCACTTCAAAGTGTCCACACAAAGCTAGCCACTAGGGTAAAGTGGTAGAGATGTAATTTAGACATGTTTGCTGTAATGTAGGACTGGGAGTTTGATGATACTTACTGGTAATCAAAGGATCCATCCTGGTCTTTCTGATCTACTGGGTCCAAAGGTAGATCTTTTTTGTCACGGACTAAGGAGAAAAGAACAAAGGTGGCATTTTCAGAATTTTGCTGAATGCTCCACTGATCTCATGACTAGATTTGGTACAAAAAAACCATCCATAGGTTGAGCGGTTCCTGGAGTTAGCTTTAACATAAAGTCCTTCTGTTAGTCCTTATCTGGTAATTTAGTTCCATATATTTGTCTTCAGCCTTCTCTTATTAAACTGTTAACTAAGACTGTGTCCCAAATCCACACTCATCCCTTAACCCTACACAATAAATATCATATAAAAATTAAAGCAAGCAAATGTGGACAGTGTCTTTTTTTGGCAGTTCATGAATAAGAAATGAATGTACTCTACCATTTTCCTCTAACAGGTCATGACATAAGATGCTTGTCAAAAGTGGATACTTCAAAAGTAAGGAGTAAAATGTTATTCCAGTTGTTAATGACTTGTTTTTATTGTTTTCTGAGCTGCTGCCACAGTAATCCATGTATAATGTAGTATTGTATGCACTTTTTAAGACTTATAAGCCTGTCTTAGTAGCAGTTGTATAACATTTGGTTGGGTTTGTGTCAGTGCTTCGACTTGTGTGAACTCCTCTCATTAGTTGTTTTCTGTCTCTCACTGTTGTGTTATTATTCTCTGATTAGTTCATGAGTGGCTGTTAGTTCTTAACTTTACAGCATCAGTTAGGCACCCACCTAGATATTTTGCGAAACCAGTCACGCAACCACCACCTAGACATTACAGAAACTGCAAAACATTAACACGACTCAATTTCAAACTATTACACTGTCACACACTGTAGCTCAGCATCACTGTTGCATGAAGACTGTTTCAATTTTGGCAGAACAAGGAACATAAAGCTGTAACTGTATTCTTTGAGTTGTTGTTTTTGAAGTGCATATTAATAATTGTTTGGGAGTAATAAATAGATTGAATGTGCTATTAGATAAAATATTGAACCAAATCTACCAATGTTAGCTGTTCTACTCTGATCTGTCAAATATTCTGTTTGTTTTGTATTCAGCATTGTGATGACCTGCAGTGCTGGCATTTTGAATATTGGTCTGTTGTTTTCCTTCTAAGCAGCCATACAGGTTTCTGCACTTCCACAGTAAAAGAACAAGTACTGACATTGAAATACTTACACAAATACACAAAGCATATTAAAGTTTCAAAACAGTTGAATGTGAATTTTAACAACTGCTGTCAGCAACCAAAAAATGCACTAGTTACAGCTTTCAGCAAAGCTTACATTGGCTTGTAATGGACCAAAGTATGAAACATGTATTTGCACAATTAATTACTAAAACCTAGATATCACACCAAATATAACAGGTCAAACTTCAAAATTAGTGCCATAACCAGTGTTTGCCACTTAAAGAAGTAGACAACTGTGTACATGAGTTTAGGAGCATTCCAGTCTGTGACTGAATGACTCCCTACAGTATTTGCTACCTTGCAACCAAAATGTCAGACATCTAATGTCTAATGTCTAATGTCATCTAATCAATTTAATAATCACTTCAGAACAATCAATTGACTTTGGTAAGAAACATCCAATCATAGAACATCAAATTCTGTTGCCATGTGGGTAATGGCAGACAGATGTTAGAGTATGAGCTGTATCAAAGCTGCAGTGTCAGTCCTTACCTGGGTATTTGCCCCCTCGACTCCTCTTGATGAAGCAGACGATGAGGAGGATCAGTATGATGAGGGCAATGGCGCACATCAAGCCAATGAACCAGCCTTGAGTGGCTATGTCTACCTGGTCAATGTAGGCTGGAGACATACACAGAACATACACACATGGTAGGACAGGAGAAGAGAGAAAGAAACACAGCAGAAACACAGTGAGTGTTTTTCTGGACCACAATGAGTCACAGCTGCCACATCATACAATCTGCTCTCATCCCAGAGTGCTCAGCAGAAGTCAACAACTCAGAACAAACATCTTATTACTCGCGCCCAAGCTCATATCCAGGATGATGTTGTACAAAGGATTCCATCCATATCAATAAAGGGTTTGTCTCCTTTTCCATTACACAGTGTGTGAATTTTAATCAGAAAAGCGTGGGAGAGTAGGTTTGTGGTGTGAAAATAATATTAATAATAAAATCGCCTCTGATAGACCCAGAAAGATTTCAGTACCACCTGGAACAAGACAAATTCTTAGACAGTTGCCAGAAATTCTAACTTGAATAAATACCAGCACAGAATTTGGACAATAATAAAAGCAACATTTCTAATATTCAATTAAAAATGAACTGATGCTTATCAAAATGGGAGGTCCATTATAAAAAGCCTTTTGATTAAAAACAAAAAAAATCACTTTCCAAGCAGAGCAGTGTTTTTACTGTGTGATAGGAACCAGATAGGAAACTCCCATTGTCCTAATAGCCAGCTAACTAAACAAGGGTTTTTAGTTCATGTAGCAGTGGCCATTTTGGAGGCCTGTGGCTGTTAGGCACCTACCTAACAAACTACTGACCTACCTACCTATCTGTGTGAAGTGCGCAGTTACTGACATATCTAATTGAATTTGTCTATTGGTAGCATATTTAAGAGTAAATTATTGAGCATTCAGAGTGTAATGCCTTGAGTTAGCTTGCCAGCTATTTAACATCTGCCACCTGTTTGTTCGGGATAGGACCAGAAATATGACCTGACATAGGTGCAAAGTCTTTAAAGCACAGTAGCTAAACTGACATTTTTCATTACGTAAAGAATTTATAAGCACAGTAAGCTTTGCTTTTTTCTAATGTTACAGCTTCTACAACCCCAATTCCAAAAAAAAGTTGGGACGCTGTGTAGAAAATAGAATGTGACAGAATGTGATCCTTTGCTAAATTTTTTGACATACTCAATTGAAAACAGTGCAAAAACAACATATTTAATGTTTTATCTCACAAACTTTCCACTTGTGGAACACTCCACAGGTAGACAGGTCCATTGATAACATTTGATAGTATCATGATTGGGCATAAAAAGTAACTTAATGTGCCAGATGGTTTGTTACACGGAACCATCTGGGAAGTCATCCACGGAGACTGTTTGGAAAAGGGTAGGCATTTTCAAAAAATACTTGGCAGGTAATTGGACGTATATCTGTCTATATGATGTAGTTAGACAGTGCCATTCTTTGTTCTTCTTTAAATAAATACTCTCCAGTTCTGATGTAAATCATGCTGTAGCAGTATTTATATTAACTCTTTAGGAGACGCCATCGTTGTTGAACAAACAGTAGCTTCTCTTGCTGTTGGCACACCTAAACCATGCTCGCCTGGAGCTGCCAGTAGACCCTCAAAGGACCCAGACTACTCCAGCCCACTGTGGTTCAGCCACAAGCACAAAGCACATGGCAAGATGGATTCTCAGTGCGCATGATCTTGTGTGATTTCACAAATCCAACTGCCTCGCAAGGTAGTATGAAAGGAGCATGATTGAAAGGCTCAATTGTTCACAACCAAGGATGGGGTGAGGTTCACCACTTGTGAAACACATGACTGTATTACGGATAATACTATATGGTCTCAAGAACACGGTTGTCAATAAACATATCAGTTCATAACATTTTTTATTTACCTTTTACACACTGTCCCCACTTTTTTTGGAGTCAGGGTTGATAATAGCAGGTTGTGTTAGCATTATACTACGGTATTTTGTATTTTTTACCCTTCCATGTGCATTTTATACAGAAAGATCAACTGAGTATTGAATAAAGTTGCAGAATGCAAAAACAGTTGTCCATCATAATCTCCCAGATTATATGTCTGAAGATCATAAAGATCTTAACTGTCACAATTGTACATATATCTTATCATTATACATTTTATGTCTATGCAAAGACATCAATGAAGAATCTAGAGTATTTACCCGTCGGAACATGTGAAGAGAACACATGAGTTGTGTAGAAACTCACAGGAAGTCTGAATATAAACATTTCATCAAAAAAAATGCAACTTTTACGTTCATTCATTCATAAGATAATGCTCATAAAGACATTTCAGTTGAAGTCTAACAGCATCCTAATATAGAAGGTTGAAATGTCTTGTCCTGACTGCCTTGAGTTTACCTTTGGAAAACATGCATGGCATTAAAAAAGAAACCATGATAACTCACCCAGCTTTGAGTTACTGTAGATACCACTACTGACAGATTTGCACCAAGAGTAACCCACCTGGCATGAACTTCAGTTTCCACCTGACCAAGTGGAACTCAGCCAGGTGGAACCAGGGTTCCACATGGCTAGAACCCCGGTTCCTCCTGACTAGGTGGAGTCTCACCTGGTTTGGTCTTAAAGGTGACAGATTTGCTGCTGACGCTGTTGAGCTCATGGGAGTAAACCCTCAGATGGTACTTGGCACCTGCGATCAGATCCGCCACTGTAATGGGGGGCTGTTGTTTCACCGGTACAACTTTCACCGTCTTGTCGCCTTGGAGACACAAGAAAGGGGCCAATCACACTCTAGGGGGTGTGGCCTTTGTTCCACAGTAACGGCTGTGCTTACTAGCAAAAGTCGCATCACAAAGTTTTGCAAGGAGACTGTTTTCTCTGAACGATAGCAGGGTTACTGCAGTGAATTGAGACTGATAACAATGGCAAAATCACTTCACTGTGGACATCAAAGTCTCACACAACTAAACTGCACCATGAATTGGCCACTGTGCAATGTTTCACTCAGGTAGAATTGAAACTGACCATTACAGAACTTTCTTTTTTCATGGGTTACACCAAGATCCAAGATGGCAAAACATTGCTCGTCTCAATTATTTACAGGCCCACACTTATCTCCGTGAGGTCAAAACAAAAATCAGTGACAAAACAAAAATCAGCAACAGCACCCTTTCCACCGGAAAGATGTGTGGGTCATGACATGGCCGAGCTATGAGCATGACTCTGAGATTGCAGTGACAGGAAATGGCAGCATGAGGTGGTGACAACATGCACCATGCTATCAACCATTTCACAAGGTAGAGGTCATCCAACAGAACTCATTCCAAAGCCATGCTATTGATACTAGTCCTGAAACCAGCCAAAGAAAAGTCCACAAACATCTAATGCAGACACAAGAGAAGACATGCCAGTCTTTTTTACATACTTAACCAAAGAAGTGCTTTGATAAAGGCCAAGGCTGACATTTGGTATTAGTACAATATGGTGATCTTATGTTTTCAGGTCAATGGAAGATAGGGACTGCTGAATATTACATATTTTTTAAGACTATAAACATGTACTTGGTCAATATTTCTATATTTCTGCAGCAGATCAAGCTATTGTTACTGTATACACACTTGTCTTTGCAGTGATTTACAATCAGCAGTATTTGCTTTAGCTTGAGAGACCTGTATGTGGATTGTATGTTCAAATTCCATTTTAACATACAGTTTCCATAATTTGTAAAATTACCTGGTCACAATTACTCTGGGGGTAATGGGTCAACAACAACAACTAAAAAAAACAAACCTTAAAAAAAATTTCAATTTCAACATTTTTTTATATAAGCTGGGAGGTAACAAATTTGACAGCCTACCTCTGTTCAACTTCACAATGTCATGTTTCAAGAAATTTATTGCCTCACCATTTCCTGGTGAGCAAGTGTGTGCACAAGGAGAGAAGGGTAAATTCCTAAATAAAAAAACAGCACTCACCAACATGGGCTACTGTAGAGACATGGTAGTGCAACATGGGATTGAATTTTACAAGCTTTTAGTGCATACGGCAAATAATTTGAACACATCAACTCATTTCCCAAGACTTTGGTGAGCTGGAATATAGATATGAAGCTGCAAACATGTATACAAACTCTAGCCCTTATGCCCACACCCTTAAAATTATTCCCTTTCCCTTTCCTTTTCTTCCTTTCTTCTCATTCCCTTTTCCATGACAAATATTCCTATGTCTCTTCTCATATGCCACAAAATCATTATCTTTCACCTAAACCCTCCTCTGAGAGACATGCAGAGACTCCTGAGACACAGTCACCAAGACGGGGGGTGGATGGAGGGATGATTCTGGGAGGTGGGGGGTCTCAGGGGCTCCTTACCACTCTTCCTCAGAGTCAAAGCTTTCAGATTTGACCTTGGAGAACAAGAGATGGGTGGGAGGGGTGGAGACCATTAGATCAATCTCACCACCCCCCCCCCCCCCCCCATACTCTTTCTGTTCATTCAGACATCATTAAGAATTAAAGCCACTTCCCAAGTACATGAAAAATACATCCTCCCTTCTTTCCATCCTTGATCAAAGTTCATAGATTATTGAATTTGAAGAAAGCAATAAGAGAGAGTAATAAGAGAGAGCCTGTCTGCCAATCCAATCTCAACCAGCTCAGGGATTCCAGAAAAGGAGGGATGATGTGTTTTACCACAGCAGCCTTCAAGAGTGCTTAACACCCAATCCATAGCAAAAGCAAGTGATTATGCAAGAGTGGATGGCCAGAAAAGTGACACATTCAAACAGAAATTCAGAGAGAGCAACCCAAACATCCATTTACAGTGCTGCTCCAACAAGAGTCATTCAAAGCCAGGCAGAAGAGAAACCATCGTGATGGTGGACTGCACAGCATGTTCAAACATATAAAGACCAAAGAGAAAGAGAGAAGGACAGACACACAGACTGTGGTATGTTGGACCTTCTGCTTTTGTAACAAAAAACTGAGACATTAGTTGTTAGGTGTAAATATCACATTCTTAAATAAAATGATGCATTAAAAAAACAACAGTTGAAGTTTGAAGGTTATTTATCTGTGTCTGAGTGTGTGTGTGTGTGCGTGTGTGTGTGTGTGTGTGTGTGTGTGTGTGTGTGTGTGTGTGTGTGTGTGTGTGTGTGTATACATATATAGCACCAAAAAGACTTCTTTTAGGGGGGCTTTTTTTTTCCCTTTTCCCCTCTTGGCCCCTCTTTATTTAAATGTCAGATTATCTTTCTTTATTACTTGCTTGAGGTAATAAAAACCAGCCATTAAGGTATAATTGAAGTCTGTCAATAATTATGTAATGTAAAAAAAGCCACTGATCATTTTTTAGTATCTCCATTTTGGCAGCTTATAATTGTAATTGAAATTCTGCTGCTAACAGGACTGAATCTTATTCAGAGATGCAGCAAAGCCATAGTTTAGCCAGAAAAGTACATATCTGTCATAAAATTAAGTGAACTGTACTTGCATAATGCAATTTAAAAGTGTCAGCTAGAGTGGTGTTATAGATCAAAGTGTCTTTCACATACAGTCCTTTCTCTAATCCCCAACATTTAACTAAGCATCCTGAGAAGGATTAAATAAATCTAATGTTTGTCAAATGTTGGATTTTGCTCAACTTGCCAAATGTGGAAGTATATTTGGCCAATTGTGGCCTTATAAAGTTGATAAGATTAATGTCTAGCAAATAATAGCTTATTCGCTCATCCTGGAAACTGTTAGATAATGGTGCTGTGACTAGCTAAACAGTAAATTTCAGAGCCTGAATAGCAAAAGAGTGAGTGAGTTGACAGACACGAAAAGGCTTTGACTGATGGGAACTACAGAGTTGATGATGATTGTCTGTGGGTTCATTGCAACAACCAACATATATAGTGCCACAATAATTATAATTTTAAAAAAGATGTGTTTTTATATGTATAATAAATCTGTTTTGCCTGCTCTATGTAATAATGCCCTTTGTCTGCTCCTACTCCTTCTATTTAGTATTGTTTTTGTGATGCCATGATCATATTACAATTTACTCTCTTATAATTCAGTTCAGATCTAGTTTTAGATTTCAATAGCTCAAGCTGGGCTTGGTCTGGTTTCTTACTGTCCAGTGTGAACTCTAGCACAAACTCGCTGCTGCCGGCCGGGAAGTTGTGTCTCCAGCTGACGTTAGCGTAGTTACTGTTAGGCTCCACCGTCAGATTCCAGATCTCCCGCCCAGGGGCCACTACACAGGGTGGGGGTGGGGGGTAAAGGGTTAAAGGTCAGGGGCATGGGGCAGAGAGGGCACAGTTACAACAACCACACACAGGGCTTCATTTAGACCTATGCATGGTGATACCACTAAGGGAGTCCTCCTATAAGAATGACTGTTTTGATCTGGATTGATGGGCAACTCAAAACCAGAAGTAAATTTAATATGTTCACTGACTGAAAATTTAACCAAGTGTAAATTCCAGAGGATTTTCTAATTCATGAAACAATTACGATGCTTATTTCTACTTTAGAGTGGACTCCAATGCTAACTGAACCCAAAAAAAACAAATAGAAAATGGTGAACTTTGCCAATATCACAATGGTCCTCATCACTCTAAAATGTTGAAGGGTTCAAAATTTTACAGCTATCAAAATTCATGTAGTAAAAAAAGGTGTGGATTCTCACTTCCTGACCAGGAATATAGTTGCTGGCTACATCCCAATATTCTGAAGTAATTCCCCACTTTTTGTAAAGCAGGTACAGCTCAGTTTATTGGAATGCAGCCTTGATGTAGTTTCCTGTTTCGTCAGGTGGGAGAAGGCAATTGTCTTGATATCCATGAACTGCCATTCATGGTCAATTAAAACACTAGAAAGACAGTAAAAACCACAATGGGACAACGGCATGTACCCAACACATTCTGATCTGTACGCTTGGTGGTGACCAGCACAGGAGGTGTGGTGGTAGTAGTCGCCTCAGTTGTGGTGGTGGTAGTAGAAGGAGTAGTAGTAGAGATCGTAGTTGTAGAAGTGGTAGAAGTTGAGGTGCTAATGGTTGAAGGAGCGATGGTAGTAGGAGGAAGAGGAGCGAGAGGAGGAGGAGCAGGAGTGAAAGCTGAAGCCACGGAGGCATCTGTAAGCTCAACTACAAGGGAGGAGGGGGGAGAGAGCAAAGGGTTAAAGATAAGGCAGCAGGAACAATAAACAGGTAGACACACACTCACACACACAGGAAAAAGTCAATGAAGCCCTGAGCTGAAACACACAGTGAATTCCCGACAAGCAGCACTCTTCACACATCACACGCCTGGCTAAGTCATCACCAGTCAATAAATGGTTACATAGTTCATTTCAGTTTTTCCCACTTCATCCACGAACACTTCGTCATTGTCCTGCATACACTGTGATGCCACTGCCACCAAAGGGACACATTCTGATATTACAACATGACTGTCACAGTTTATTTGAAGAGGATGCAAATGAGTAGGCACTGTATTACAGTTTGGAAAACCGAAAACTAGTAACCTTATTTTTTATTTCATCAGGAGTTGATGTTGCATTATACTCGCCACTGGTTTTCCGATTAAAGGGCAGTTTACTGATGGAGAGGAGTACTTGCTCAGCTTCTGAAAATAGATGCATAACAACTTTATTGACTGAGCAGAAAATTTCCTTGACTTTGTAAAGTCTGCGAGAATAACCACTTTTTAACAAAGGCCTGGGTGCATCAAAGACACTATTGCATTATGGGAGATGTAGCATCCAGTATTCTTCCCAGGTATCTCAGCCACCGCTGTTTCCATTCTGACCATAATTTTCTCTTACAAGTCCTCTAACTTGAACAAAATGCAATGCTTAATTTCTGGAGTGCCAATTTAATTTTTATTGCTCTCTGGTATTGAGCTAAATCTACCTGACCATTTTTTAAAGGACATCACATAATACATTTTCACACCCCTTTCACAGACACATCATTGAGAGCAAAATGCAACACATTTTATGTGGTCTAAATGTCACGTTTCATGCAGCGCCTGTTATTCATCATCTTTTTGCCAAAAACAGTCTTCTTTCCTTCTCATACTCAGCCATCACTTGTGAGCTAGGCTTTTTATCTATTTTATAGTATTTTTTGCCGTGCAAATAAAGGCTGTAGCAACTGGCAGTAGTTGTGTGCAAAAGCTCAGTATCAGGCCCTGCTACTTTTTTAATACCAACCAAAATGTGTCAGTAATGTCAGAGAATTGGAAACTGTCCAGTGCTGAAAGCAGGCGGGCTTTCCTCTTTCCTCTATTTATTTATTTGTTGTTGTTTTGTTTTTTTAATTAAATGTCCATAAAATGCAATTATCTTCAGAATTTTGGTATTACAGGTATCAGGTATTACAGTAGCACTGGTATTGAAAAACAGTCTTATCTTTGTTGTTTATACTTTTGTGACAGTATGTTGCCCCCTTGTGGGGGGTCAAGTTGGGAAACAGCACATTCTTTGCCACTGATTGCCACTTGAAGTGTTAACTCTTACAATACCTTGAACTTGAGGTCACCTCCAGTCAGTGAAAGGTCCCATAACTGATTCCTCCACCCCAAAAATTTCCCTCATACAACAACCCCAAACCCCAGCCAGCATGCTTGTATCACCAGCCTGGATGTTAAGCATGCCCTGAAACCACCGTGCGAGGGAAAAAGAAAGAAGGACGGAAAGATGGAAACATTAGCATGTTCAGGAGCCATTACAGCCCAGTGAGGAATGCCAGTTCAGCCCAAAGCTACAATCCACCTTACCTGTAATCCACAGTACTGTATGTAGTTGTACAACTGACCAGGTGAACAGATACAATGGATAAAGATGGCAGTGACAAAGCTCAGAAGCAAGACAATCAAGCCAGTGAGTAAGTGCGAAAGCCAACTGCTAATTTGTCAGCCCCAGCACACTCATCAAGTCACATCATTTATCAAAATGTTTCCCCCGTTTTGACATTCTGATGCAAGGCTGTGCATCTCTTCCCATCCCACACACATTCCCAGCAATGACAGCAGCATCATCATGACTTTGTATCCCGTGACAATGCCTGAAAAACTTTAGAAAAACATAAGTTTCTGCACAAGGCCAACGTGTCTCTTGTGGCAGACAGGAAGTTGTGAGATGCTGTGAGACTGAATTGTGAAGGTGCGACACCAGGGATTGGTTCAGAAATCAGAGGTTAAAGGCCAACATAAATACAAATGGCTTGAAGGAAGATTCTACAGCAGCTATCAGGGTCTGAGTTCTGATCATTAAGACCATCTAATAAAATATGAGACCAAAGATTTGAAGTTTTCTTAAAACTGGGCTGTATATTCCTTTCACTAAACTTCAAGTGAACTACTGTTTTCAAAGCCAATAGTGACATGAACATGTTGAGTGGGCTTCTTCAATCCCTGAAAGCACATAGCAGTAGACAAACAGCAGCTCTACACACAGAGGAACGATGGAGAGATGAGAAATTAAACAAAAAAAAACAGGATTGACAGCAGTTCAGTCCAACAGCTAAAACAGGTTGGTCTGTTTTGACTTCAGCTTTAGACCCTTTGTCTGTTTCATATCATAGATGTAATGATTTGCTGGTTTTGACAGATGCTTAATAAGAAAGACCTTCCTTATAGACTGAGTAATTTGTGATGGGCATTTGTAACTATTTCTGACATTTTAAGATTAGTTTAAACTGATCTACTCTTGAAACAATTCCTTTATCAATTACCAAAATAACAGTTTTAACTATTTATGTGATTGATCCTCTTTTAATCATTTTGACATCAACAAGGATACAGTCACAACTGATGTATCTTCATCACAACTGAGGAAATTCAGTACATTGATCAAGATCATGTGATATCGTTAACAGCTCCAGAAAAAGCTATGGATCACAAGTAAGGATTGTTTTGTCAAATGGTTGCTGTGGTGTCAACCCTTGTTTCAGAAGATATGTTTCACAGCCTAGGCTCTGGGTCAAAACATAGCATTCTGCAGTGTCCATAGCAGGTTATGTATATATACAAGACTGTATAAGTATATATATATATAAGACTGTATGTCTTAAGGTTCATGTAAGGATAATACTGATTGGCAAACCTATGTTTTCCTTAATATGAGAGCTGGGAGCCCTCCATCTACCCCCCAAGGATGTAACGTCTAAACCCAGTGGGGTTAAAACTAGTTTGGCAGCTCCCTCTGTTGTCTAACAGTGTGAACTGCAGGGGGTATTTAACTGCACTTTGGTGGAGTTAGACTGCACTGCTGCTCAGTGTTAAGATGAACAGATGAAGAGACAGATATGGAGGATGAGGGTGGGAAAAGGGGACAGGCAGACACGCTAAGCTTCTCATTCCCCATTACCTAGACCTGTAGCATCAGTAAAGTTCTCTGCCAATGAAAAGAGAAGGGGAGACAGGAGAGAGAGGTTTAAGAAAGACAGAGAGGGACAACAGGAATGACAGCGACTGAACAGATGGTTCAGTTGATACTCTTACTTATTGTACCAATGGTATCACTCCATGCAATCTGTCCAACGTGGCTAGATACCACTAGAAGGTTTCTAAATTTGGCTGAACCAACCTTTTAAAACAATTTGTCAGGTGTACTGTGATTCATAACATTAACATGACATCACCACACTGCTACTGCATATCTCAAACAAAGGCAAAAGTTAATAACATGAGTGACTCTCTAGCCACTGGGAGATTCTGATTTTCTTCTTCTGATCGGTTGTGTGTCCCTGTGTGTGTGTGTATGTGTGTGTGTGTGTGTGTGTGTGTGTGTGTGTGTGTGTGTGTGTGTGTGTGTGTGTGTGTGTGTGTGTGTATGAATATGATCGTGCACTGATAATGTCATCCACCAGAGAAAGACCTGTTCTTTCTCCATCTGATACCCTAACAAAGTGGCCTTTGTTTGACAAAGGGCTACAGCCTCTGCCACAATCTATTTCTATGCCACAATGTCTGTCACATGCAGGTTCCAGTGATTCCCAAAACCAGTCTCTCACAATGTAGACACACGACGAAACCAACCCATTTGTCATGCAGCAAAAGGGCTGGAAATGGTGTAATTACATCATAGAGGACATAATGCAGCAGAGTGAAAATTCAGTGTCCTATGCTGAAACAGGATGCTGGACATAGCGTGTGGAAGGACACATTACAGGAGCTCTAATGAGAAACTATGTCAGAGATCAAGTTGATCGGTGTGGTAAAATGTGTTAAAGGATAAGGCTAGCATTATCCTATGTTATTCTTATTGTCTCTCAGTACATTCAGACTTCACCACTCTTCCTATTGAAGATGTAAACAGCTCATAAAATACACGCTTTTCTAAATGTTTTTGTCTCTTTTGAAGAAAAAAATAATCAACTATTGAACAAGGGAGCAACGAGAGAGCAACTGATTTGCTCAAGCAATTCAGAACATCACTCTGATGAACTGCTTGCATTGTTAACCTTGGTTTACTTTTTTTTTTGAAAGCACTATATGTGATTTTTTTCAGCAAACAAATGGTCAGATGTAGAAACACTCACCTTCATTGGTGAAGTGTGGGGACTCCTCAGCATAGACCTCCCCTGCTCCCACCTGGGTGAGTGCTGACAGGTGGAACTTGTAGCGGGTAGATCGGTCTGGGAGGCGGAGGGTGAAGTCTGTCACGTTAGGAAGGAACTGCTCCAACTGGAGACGACCTATCCTGGACCCATTGACTACACACACACACACGCACAGACACACGCACACGCGTGCACAGACACACACACATGGACACACACATTCACAGAAGAATTATATAAAAGGATAGACTGGTTAGCCTGCTATCAGAATTATTCCCAAATCATCTTATGTGGCAGCAGAGTTGCTGAATGTCCTTCACAGATTCTTCTTTTGACTGGCAGCAGTTAACTAAACCTCCAGTTATTACCCAAACTTTCAACCTTCTTTACATTAGATGCTTCAGATAACAGACATTTTGAGTATATTCACCTTCACTGTTACTTGCAAATAAGTGGGTGAAATAACAGGTAAACAGATATCACTGCTGCACTAAGACTCTGCTGTAAAGCTGTATGGTCAACACACAGTTTGCTCAAATAAAAACTATAAAACAAACACCTGAATCCTAAAAGAACACTTATGGCTCATAGTTTGGTAAATCACTACCAAGTAGAAGCACCAAGTAAGGAAATGCTTGCTCTCTGAAGGTTTGAAAGTTTGCATATGTGTAACTACAGTCTGAATAATGTGTGAACAGGTTTGACAAATCAGAGCTGCTCACCAGTTTGGTACTTTAACTGGTATCCAATCAGAATGCCGTTTGGCTCCAGAGGTTTGTCCCATTCGAGATGGATGGTGTCAAAACTTCTACGGTTTATCCTGAAGAACCTCGGGGCATCTGGCACTACAAACACACACAGACACACACAAAATCACATAGTAAGTACACAGAGGGGTCTGGGATAAAAAGAAAATAAACTTATATGTGGAGATATGAATGTCGACCGATCTCACGTATTTTGGTTTTGTGTCAATCCACTATGTTCTTTTTCTGTCTTTCTTTACATTATTGTCTTCTTTACATGTTTTAAAAAAGAAACAATAAAAAGAAAGTGTTAAGAAAAGAAAAGAAACTTATTTTGCCTGAGCTGAGTCCATCTCTGGCATTATAATGTAGTACCGCTAAAGGCCACTAGATGCTGGCTCCAAAATATCTCCAGCTCCACAGACATCATTCCAATTTTGCCAAAATAGCTCTCATCTTGCAAAGTCAGTGATTTTCCCTACAAGACATCATGGTCTCAAAAGCATTTTTTATTCTAAATTCTGTTAAACTGACAATTAGAAATAGTTACATTTAAAATATAGTAAGTGTTAAAGGTCCTAGTCTCTTATGCTGTCATGTTGATTATCCATTGCTCATTCCATTCCACTCCACTGCACAAAGATGGCAGCAAGCAGTACACCTGAATAGTGGAATCAAAATGTCCCTTCAGAAACCCATGTGTTCCATCAGGGATACTTCTAGATAGAGTCTGTTGTTCTCCATAATAAAAAGTGTGTTTGTCAGATTCCCACATGCCACTGATGAGCATGCTACCTTTGGCTCAGAACAATTTTGTGAAACTATATGAGATGTCAGCCTTCCCTGGATGTAATATTTTATTTGCAGGGGCTGCATCCTCACCTCCCTCCTTGGTGGTGAATTCCACTGTGTTGCTGGGTGGACTCTCAAAGCGGTTGTTGGCCACAACCATGAACATCTTGTATTTAGAGTAGGGCACCAGGTCACTGAGAATGCCAGATGGCTCAGCCACAGTACTGTAGAAACCTTTGGTCTTCTTCTCCTTATTGACCATCAGACCTGGAACCAGACTGGCCTCACGCCAGTAGTACAGCTGAGAGGGAGACAGGGAGAGAAATGGTTAACAAGTAAGACGCGCAGAGGATGGTGAGAAGATGAAAGAAATGATCAGAAACAAAAATACAGCCAGGCTCACTCTGTACTCCTTGAACTCTCCCTGGATAGAGTTCAGGTCTACTGGTTTCCAGTGGATATTCGACTTGGTGCTGTTGACCTTTGATACTCGCAGGTCAGTGGGAGCATCTGTGGGCTCTGAATAAACAAAAAAAGGACACAGTAAGTGGTAAGAGCCAGATCGGTTGGTTCTGTTTGTGCTGGAATAACGACATATTCCCACTACAGGTTGTTGCATTACTGTAATTGTACTAATGGTTTAAAATGAGAAACAGTGAAATGAATCACTGATGACACTGTGAGGATCTGTGTTTCTGTCAGCCTGAAGCATCAAAGCATCAAAACAAAACATCTATCAGCCTTAGTCTGAAAATCAATGTTGGTACTTTCACAGACTGATATCTCGAGTGTATCTATGTCTGTGAAGATTTTCAGTTTGTCATTTATACACGAGCGCAAATGAGCAGTTTCAATGACCGTGATAAGCACCTCAGAGAGGTGACAAACCTGGGACCAGACAGTTAGAACTGAAGAAGCCCCATGGATGAGAGGTGACAAATTTTCAAGTTTCTACAACCAAGTCCAATTCAACCATCCCAGGGGAGTGTGTGTCCACTTACTGTCCTCCCCAGAGTATCCTGTGACCACATTGGACTCAGGCCCTTGTCCAAACTCATTCCTGGCCTGGATTTTGATCTCATAAGGCACATAGGTTTCTGTGTTCTGGACGACATGTTTTGACCCCATTGTGGTCACATTATTCCACTCATGTCCCAAATCCTTTCGTCTCCAAAACACGTTGTAGTGCAGGTTAGGGCCATTTCTCTCCAGATCAAGCAGAGGCTGGAAACAAAAACATACTTTACTTTCTTCAGATAACAGAATGTATTTTGTCAAATGAATGTCATTTTAAAATGTTTTCTCATCTTCTGAGGAAACAGAAGTGCCATGTATGCGTCTTACCTCCCAAGTAATCTCCATATTGTCCTTTTTGGAGCCCCATCCTCGAAGACCTCTGGGAATGGCATCTGGGGCTTGTTTTAACATAACAAAGAGCACTTACATCAAAAAAGTCAACTCCAGCAGGCTCTGTCCACAGGTACAGATTTCTAACCTGAGGCTGTCTTGGCTTGGCTTGTGCCTTCTAGAATATGTTCTTCTGCTTATTCTCAAACACTGGCCCAGTTTTATTTCAAAATCAAACACCTGTCCCTTCACAGGTCAGAAATATTCTTATAAACTATTTAACAACATATTGTTTTTTAAATAATGTCTTTTTAAAGGTAGTTTGGAGCTGAAGCACTTACAGTTTTTCTCAGTCGCTTTGGTGCTTTTCTCACAACAGTCTTTACATTTGCATAATAGTTAGTGCATTTCTCAAAACAGTTAGTGCAAACTGCAGAACCTAGTGGTTAACCTGCAAAAGTGCATCATTTGCTCAAAACCTAGTGGTCAACCTGCAAAAGCGTGTCACTTGCTCAAAATCTAGTGGTTAACCGGCAAAAGCATGTCACTTACTCAAAATGGATAGTTCATTCCTCAAAAGCAAGTATTCATGTCAGTCAAAGTGTCAGTGTCATCGGAATGAGAAGTCCTGACACCATTGTTTATGTTCAAGACAGTCATATGGTTTGGTCATGTTTTCATTAGGACCGTTTACTCTTTAAATGTGTTCCAATGCAAAAAAAAAAAAAGTAAGATTTTGGTGACATACCTGAAAATGCTCAAGACAACACTCTTGTTGTATTCACACAGCTATTTGGAAACCACAGTAAAGTTACCTCACTAAATGTATAACTGAGTACAAGACACCAGAGTTGTGTTTCACATTTTTACTGGATATGCTCTTTGCAATTATACAGTAATGCAGTGCAAAAGAGAACAAAAAACCTAAACACAGATACATTGAACTGAAAATACAAACAGTAATTCAAATCAGACATTCACATCCAGACGTTCCTCTCTGTTTGGCCACATGTTTTCATCCACATCGCAACGAATATCATCTCTGGCAATACAGTGAGGAAAGTATCTCCTCGAGTGGCGAATCCACCCTCTGCAGGACTCGGCTGTGATGTCATCACATGCTGCATCCATGGCTGCTAGCAAGGCCATTTGGGTATGCGGATGATGGTCATATACCTTCCACCTCCAGGAAGAGAAGAACTCTTCAATTGGGTTCAGGAATGGTGAGTGGGGGGGAGGTACACGACCAGCATCCTGTCATGTGCTGCAAACCACTGTGTGACCATGTGTGAGTGGTGAAAACGCACATTATCCCAGACAACAACATACTTGCTGAGATGGTCTCCTGTCAGGCCCCTCTCATTCTCAGGGATTATATCCCTGTAAAGAGTGTCTAAAAAAGTCAGCAGATGTTGTGTGTTGTATGGACCAACACGGGGGATATGGCTGTGGACGCCGTTTTCTGAAATGGCTGCACACATGGTAATATTGCCTCCTCGTTGCCCTGGGACATCAATGGTTGCTCGCTGTCCAATTCGATTCCTTCCACGCCTTCTACCTTTTGCCAGATTGAAACCTGCCTCATCAAGGTATATAAATGTGTGCAGTGGTTCTCTGGCCTCCAGCTCCAGTACACTCTTTATCACAGAAGAGAAAAAAAGAGAGAGAAAAAACAAAAGTAAGTTTAGTGCATGACATTACGCAAAGTCCATGGTTTACAGCAGTGAATATTACAGTATGCATATACTGTAACATGCTTTACCTGTACATACTGGTGACGGAGCTCTTTCACTCTGTCGCTGTTCCAGTCAAATGGCACTTTGTACAATTGTTTCATGCTCATTTCATTCCTCCTGAGCACTCGTCAATCGTAGAGATTGAAACGGATTCAATACTCCCAAAGATGCCGTCATCCTCGATAACAGCAGTTTGAATCTCTCATCTCTCTCGCGCAAATGGCTTCTTCTTGCTGTGGAGTAAAAAGGGGCCCTCTTCCACCTCTGCGAGGTTGTCTGGTAACCCTATGTAGTGCAGGGTAAGATTAGAATAAACATGGCAAACATCTTTACTGTAACATTACAGTACATTACAAATCTGTGATGCTGTAAAGCTGTAAATCCAAATGTAAAAAATACTGCAGAAAGTATTACAGTATTTTCCCACTGCAGCCTCATGTATGACACAATGGCAGTAGTGCAGTGCAGATATTTACCTGCTCTCCCGACGAAGTGTTTGAATGATGGAATTCACTGAATTCACTCGACCGGCCTCAGCCATTGTGAGGCCATGATTGACAATATGATCTATAAGTGTTGCCCGGATTTCATCTGGAATCTGCCTGTGTTGACCTCTTCTTCCTCTGTTTTGTCCTCTTCCTCTTCCTCTTCCACCTCTTCCTCCCCGCATCCTCACCCTTCCTCTGTGAAACTGACCTTCCAGTTCTTCCATTTCTTCAGTACTGCAATAGAGGTACACACTATGTCCTGCTTGGTTTATACATGCTTGTAAATTGGGGGTCCATAGGATTCAGCTGAGTGTCTGTGGAGAGGTGGCTTATCATTGGTTGCAACTAATGCTTCACACACCTTCTCATCATTGAAAGCTGAGATTCACCTGAAAACAATTGTCCAATATAGGAGACATTTTCTGGGAAAAAGATTACAATAAGCTATAGATTTTTGCTGGACAAATTTTGACAACATGTTCAACATTTTTGAATGTAATGACTCAAACAATGAAATTAGGACTATTAGTTTCATAGGGTATGACTATTCAGCGTACACAAGTATAGTTCATTTTGACTGACATGACATAAGCACAGGGAAATGTTGTAAAAAGCAGAGAGTTGTATGAAAGCGGTCGATACATGTCCAAAAGCATTGGCAATTTGACGAAATGAACAAGAAACTGAGACTATGATGTGCACCAACGACAAAATGTTGTGGAGGTTGAACTAACTGTTTTGCAAATGTAAAGACTGTTGTGAGAAACGCACCAAAGCAACTGAGAAAAACTGTAATGAGTAAAATCCTATTTTTCATGTGCAGTAGGCTGAAACATATTGAACCAATAATAGAAAAGAGTGCTCCTCACCAGCTCCGCTGGTCTTGTATCGTGGCGACGGTCGGCTGGGCTGACTCTGGCCCACTGAGTTGATGGCAATGACCCTGAACTGGTAGTTGACATAGGGGGCGAGCTGCAGGATGACTGAGTTGAGGTCTCCGGGGTAAGTGGACAGGTTCTGCCACCTTCCCGGCTCCCATCGGTCCTCCTCAAACTGGACCAGGAACTCTGGAGAGACACACAAATTGCTTGAGAAAAGGCAGACCACTTACTGTTGCAGCGAGGAAATTCAAAGTGTTCAGCAGGTTTTCAAGGTTCTCTCGGTCAGCTCTTGTTCCTGTGATGGACCACCTGCAATAGTGGCTTCATGTATTACAATATAATGTCATTTCATGCCCTCATCTCCTCTTAACTCAGACACATTAATTTTACAAACTCTACAATAAGTACAGATTCTAATTAACATTTCATGAGGAATATGTCCCCAAATAATATCTCCCTGATGGATTATAATTGTGGCCTCATTACTGAACAAATGAGGTACATTTTAATGAGTATTTCTATTTCAGGGCTGCATGGTGGCGCAGCAAGTAGTGCGCTTGCCTCACAGCAACAAGGTCACTGGTTCAATTCCTGGGTCGGGCCTTTCTGTGTGAAGTTTGCATGTTCTTCCCGTGCATGCGTGGGTTCTCTCCAGGTACTCCGGCTTCCTCCCACAGACCAAAAACATGCTCATTAGGTTAATTGGTGACTCTAAATTGCCCCTAGGTGTGAGCGTGAGCGTGCTGCCCTGCAGCTGAGATAGGCTCCAGCCCCCCCGCAACCCCGAAAGGGATAAGCGGCATAGAAATTGGATGGATATCTATTTCAGCATCACTACATTATCATTTATTTCCTCAGCTTGTTGACTTAAGACAAACTCTACCACTTCATGTTTCTAGCTCTCCTTTAGTTGCACAACAGGATCAACACTACTGTTATGTGAGAACACAAAGAGATGAATGGAAGCTGAACCTGTTCTACACAAGCATAGCTCAGAGTGTGCTTCTAACATGACACATGGTTTTGAAATGGGACAATAAAGTGCAATTTAAGCTTTCTGAGATGTCCAGGGGAGGCCAGAGAATACAGGTGGGGAGAGCATGTGTATACTGACGTGTGATTGGGCTCCTGTGGTCATTTCCAGGGATCCAGGTGAGGCGGACACTGCGGGCAGCTGGGTCCGATAGATCCAGATCCATGGGAGGGTCTGGACGGTCTGCAGAGAATGAGGAGATAATCACATTTTAGAAATGGCAAGCACATTCTCTCCTTTACAAGCAGACACATACAAAATAGGCATGCTGCAAAACACGTCATTCATACTGTGCAAGGTGCATTTATTCTCATAATCAGTCCTTCAGTCAGGTTGAGATACACTCCTAAATTCAGATCACTGTTGATGTTTTGAAACCCCCCCTGGGTTTAACTCGCCAACAAAAAACTTAGTAATGACTTGACAGGATGGATTGTGTTGCATGCATCCAAAAATCCATTCTGTAATAAAAACAGTATCTTATCTCAAACACATATGAAGAAAAAAATCATCTTTGATACGTAATAAAATAATATCCACTATAACAGTGTTTTAATATAAACATTATAATACAAGAGAGGCACAAGTTGAGACAGAAGCAGAGAACAAAAAATAAAAAATATGAATTCAAAATAAACAGGAAGAACAACCAAGAGAGGAAAAGAAAAAGAAAAAGATAGATTAAAAAAGATTTCCACCCGAGCTGTGTGTTACCTGGAGGCAAGGCACTAGACACTGAGGGGTTGAGGGAGGCTTCCTCTGTGGGGCAGGGTCAAGGACCAGGAAGTGGGTATAAAGGTTAGAGTTTGCAGGTTAGTCTAGCAGCCAGTCAACAGCAAGGGACCACAACGATTAACATGTCATATAGTACACGCTGTATTAATGTTAGTCAGCTTCGCTAACTACAATCATGTAATCATCATATTTACATTTTAGACTTTTGCACTGATGGTCATATTTGAGACGCTGAGTGTGAGCCAGTATTTAAAGTAATTAAAGTAAACCCTAGGTCTGGTTTTTATCCTAAGCAAATAACAGTGGCTTATTTCTGTGACTCACTGTCATTAATGCAAAAGTCTCAAATGTCAAAGCAATGCTTACACAGGATGCTCAAACTGAGACTGTATTCAGAAACGCCTACTACATATTTCCACAAATTCATGACACTATGCAGAATGAAAATGTTAAATCGATTTATTTTGTAGTCTGCTAGGCCAGACTTAGCTGGCTTCTGGTTTTGGAAAGCAGCTATAAACAACAACACAGCTAATGGCAAACCACCACGACTGTGTAGCATCCACTTATGCTCTTAAAAAGAGAAATTATAAATGTGGATTGTCCTGATTTTCTCAAAGATGAACATTTACCTGAGAGATGAGTAACACCTCATCTCTCATCTGGTGACTGAGACCACACCCTATTCACCAGTGTTTTGTAGCATTACTTAGCATTACGCTGCAAATGTAACGAGAGCTCGTCCACTTGGTATTTCTGTTGCTTTGGAAGCATAATGTTATCTCTGTTATCCTTCTTCAATCAAACTGGATTGCATACTGGAGAAGTCAGTACAGTATGTGGCTCTTTTTGGCATTCTGCAGATTTTACTTTTGTTTGCATACTGCATACTACATGTTACATTTTGTCCAAATTAGGATGTACTGCTTGTATAGTAGGCAGTTGTGAATACAGCCTGGGTCTACAGTTTAGCTCCTCTACAGCACTTTCTACACCACACTATCATATCTAGATCCACTGCATGCAAACTGTTGAATCAGTAAGAGTAAGCAGTTTAGCAAAGTGCAGCAACAATAAAACATGCATGATTTCCATTTGAAGGCACAGAGCTGAAATGTCAAGAAAGACATTTACATTAAATATCTACAGGTTATCTAAATAAGAAAATGTAATGTACCAACAAAAAGAGTGTGTGTGTGTGTGTGTGTGTGTGTGTGTGTGTGTGTGTGTGTGTGTGTGTGTGTGTGTGTGTGTGTGTGTGTGTACGCGTGTGTGTGTGTGTACGCGTGTGTGTGTGTGTACGCGTGTATGTGTACGCGTGTGTGAGCTCACAGTCCAGCAGCAATACACTCTCTTGACTGTGTGATCAAGAGAAGGAAAAAAGTTATATTTTGAAGTGCTAGTAGTTTACTTGAGTATTTCAATGTTCAGAAACTTACAACTTTTCCTTCACAATATTTCAAATGGGAATATAGTAACTTTTACTTTACTACATTTAACTGACAGCTGCAGGAAGATGTTTCCTTAGAGGAAAAGGTTTTATGTGCAAAATACATCGGCTGAAACTGTGTGATCACTTATTTTGAATTCAACAAGATACTGGGACATAATGGGGTCAGAGACAGTCTTGCTCCAGCACTTTTCTGTATGTGAGTGTACCTAACACAGTAAGGCGGGCTGAGGCTGAGTCCTGGTCTATCTCAGATTTAACAGTGCAGGTGTATGTTCCCTCATCGCCTTCATTCACATTGGGGATGTTCAGCGACTCCTCATCTTTCTTCAGCCTGGGTGATGAACAGACAGAAAACATTAGTTGTTATACATCAACATTTCAAGTTGACTGTCTCTTTTGGAGCTGCTCATTTGTATGCCATATTTATTACATCAGTGTTAATATGATTATTTTCCTAATCTGAAAATTTCAGATGATCTTTTGGAGATGCGTATTTGACTCATATTTATCCTACTATATATGTATACTAACCATGTATACAAGAAGAAGATACATTTCTATTTTGTGCCATAAAGCAATCTTTCTTATGGTTGACTCTAAATATATCAATGTTTCAAAAATGAAAGGACTTATATTAGCCTGCCATATAGCATAGCCCACCATGTATAATAGAAGAAAAGGAAGGATTCAAAACAGACATTTATTCATGCAATAGGTGTTCCCACTGTATGTGAGAATTAACTAAAAGACAACTATGAAGGAATTTAAGGAAGTATTTTTCTTCTTTTGTTTTTTTGGATAGGGGGGTTTGCGACATGGTTTTGATATTTTGACAGATGCAGGCTGGGAACATCACAAATGTTTTAGGGTCAGTGTAGGTGCTGTTACCTCCATCCCAAGTAGAGAGGCTTGTCATCCTTGGTCCAGGCCACAGTGATGGGCAGGCTGGGATCAGACTTCACCACACAGTCAAAGCGAGCCGTGGAGCCCCTGATGGCTGACTGGTGCTCTGGGACTCGAACTATACGAGTCCGTTCTGAGTTGCAGAGAGGTTGAAGAGGAACACACATGCACACACTACATGAACTGGCACATTTCGGTGCATCTGGGAAATTAGTGAAAGGTCAAAGTGTGTCTCATGACTGACACGGTAGAGTTGGATGTAACTCACTCCTTTTCAAAAAGCTCAGACAATACACTTCAATATCACTGCAAAGCTGCGTAAATCTGTCTTTCAATTGACCACCATGGCTCAATCTTCTAAAAATTATGTCCTTAAACAACAGCAAATCTCTTTCGAAAATGGAATGGCCTGTGCTTTGCACTTCCACTCATGCACCCTAACCTCTTCTGTACACCTTCTGTGCATCCCAAACATCCCAATTCCTGAACTGGGAAAGGTGAGGTTCATCTTCCGAAATATAGGTTTTTTAAATACGAGGATCTGTACTTGCCATTTGAATTAAAAAGCTGAAATGTAAAATGAAAAGTTATCTCAGCACCTTGGCAGATTAGTTCACCTGTTTTAAATGTTTTTCAGCTTAGTTCTACTCTGAATGCCAGGATGGATATGTTGACAGTGTATGCAGGCTGAATAGAAATATAACTCTCAGTAAACTGATGAGGCAATTTAATTGAAGGCACATGAGATCTGAAAGTAATCACGCAGTGCAGGCTGTATGGCACATGAAAAGGAAATCATTTCATATTTCACATATTTCATCTGTAACACACAATTCTGGCAGTGAGAATCCATGGAAAAAGTCAGAAACCCTGCTGGAGTTAATTGTGGCACATGAAGGCTGCACGCAATGCCATGTTACATGGTTACAGAATGATGTCATATCAACATCTCATTTATCGATGCTAAGTTTTCAGGTTCATTGTGAGTTTGGACACTGAATCACAACAAGATGGCTCATATGAGTCTGTGTCTGACCTTTGACCTCCAGGAGGACCTGGTTCTCGGCTGTGCCCAGGATGCTGTTAGCCACACAGGTGTAGGTGCCCTCGTCCTCTGATCGGGCCCGTTTGATCTCTAGGGTTCCATTGATGTAAACACGGTATTGACCGCCATCCAGCCCACTGCCCTGTCCGTTCTTAAACCTGCACACATAGAAAACATATGGACATTGGTAAAAATCTGAAAAAACAATAAGGTATAGGTTTATGAATTCAGTGACTTGCTCAAAGACACCTGGATGAGGTTTTTCAGAGGATGATGCCAAACCAGTATTTTTGGATTGAAGTCAACAAAAAAACCATTAGATGCTCACCAGCGTAGCTCCGGCAGAGGAGAACCAAAGAAGGGACAATCCAGGAAGGTGCGATTGTTCTCAATGACTTTAATCAACTGGTTTTTGAGGCCCAGCATCCTTGGAGGCATGTCTACAAAGAGAAAAAGAATGGATCACAACTTAACCACTTCATCACTTACAAAAACTCTGCATGTCACAGAGTACTTTAGAAGAAGAAGAAGAATTTCCTTTATCCGTCATATTTTTAATACACAACATGCAGTTGAGGAGGAAACTGCACACGCCATGCATATGTGAAATTCCATCCCGCTATTTGACCCATCCATGGTCAGTCCTTCCTCCACGGCAGACCAGGAGTGGTGGGCTGCCAGTCGACCAGCGCCCGGGGACCCAACTCTCATTTGTCACCATTGGTCAGGTGGTGATCCTCTTGCATGTTTTTAGTGGGGGTATTTTTATGGAGGATACCCCAGGTGAGCACGGGGAGAACATGCAAACTCCACACAGAAAGGCCCCTTATTTTTCCTCAAGCAGCAGGCACCAAGGCATGGTGGAGGACACGCCCAGCCCACAGCGAGATTCGAACCGGGGACCTTCTAGCTGTGAGGCGACAGTGTTACCACTTGAGCCACCGTGCCATCATGTGAAATATCATGGTGTTGGCAGTTTAATCGAAAAAGCACAGGTTTTACTAATAACATCCATAATGACTCTTTTATCGAACTTTTCAAGTTTCCCAATAAAACACAATAGTGTGACAGTGAGTCAGCATAAACAATATCAGGAACCTGGAATTCAGCCATTATTAATTGGTTATTTAAATCTGTGCATTTCACACTGTTGTATGTCAAACTATCTTCTGTGAAAAAAGCCCATTAGATTTGGCTTAACTGTAATCAACTATAGATAATGGATGGATGGAAATTTGAACTGAACAGTTGAATAGCAGTTCATGAACATTAAAGGAAGACATCTTAGAATATGTATCTCTGCTTTGTTAAACAGAGTAAGATGGAAAGATTGCTAAGAGTTTAATCTGTTGATGTTCAATACAGAGATGTACCGTAGATGTAGATGCATAAACAGAGGCTTACTAGCTATTGCTCTGTGGGGAAATAGTTTTAAATGATTGTTACTACTAGAAATATACATGAGAGCAAGGCAAGTATAAGTACACATGCAGTGTATATGTGGATTAAAAAGTAGTTTGTAAGTTTGTCACTCAGCGCAGTCAAAACCTGATCACACAAAATCTAGTCAAGTGTCAGGAGAGTAGACTTTCACAATGACGAATGTGTATGGATGAGTGGAAAAGCAAGCAAGCAGTAACAGCTTTCTTTGATGACAAGCATTTATGAAAAATCAAAAGCTCAGGTCACAGTGGTGATGCTGGTGTATATAGCCTACGTAACAAACACCATCAGTATGCATGCAACACAGTCCTAATATACATATTTTCACAAAGTTTTAAGGGCTTCACAAATGGGTTAAGAAGGAAACTAAGGCATAAACAGTGAGGCATAACACTCCCAGCCCAGTTAGTTACTGGCCTATTTACAGTTTAACATCAACCTCCTTATGTGTCTCACCGAGGACGCTGACGAAGGCATTGGCCAGCAGATAGCCATGCTCGTTGGAGGCGTTGCACTGGTAGACAGCACTGCTTCCCATCTGCACTGAGCGAAAGATGATGGTGTCGCCCAAGACCTGTCTGCTGAGGCTAGGAGGGGCACCTGGGGTCAAGGAGAGGAAAAAGAATTGAGGAAAGAGGAGGGAGACATGATGAAAATAATGTTTAGAAACACAGAAAAATTATAATAATAATAAGGAAAATGAAATCATCGCAGTGATTCATTTTAAGATGATCGGTACATTCCCTAACCCCCCCCATGACAGTCATGGAGATATTATAGCCTACAGCTGGTGATCTTATAATGTTAAGTGTTATAATAGAGGAATGTGCAGCCTGCACAGAGGCAGCAGTTAGGGTAAAAGAATTTTCCCAATAACCACTGAACTGTAGAAGTGTAGAAAACCTCTCAGTAAACTATATACAGTATATCAATTGTGGTCATTGCAAGTAAATTGCAAGTAAATTTACTTGAAGTTAAAAATGATTTTGTCCTGAATTTAAGATGACACACTTGTTAGCGAAAGAAAGAAAGAAAGAAAGAAAGAAAGAAAGAAAGAAAGAAAGAAAGAAAGAAAGAAAGAAATCCATTAACGATACGTACTGTCTACAGGCTGTCCGTTGATCAGCCACTGGATGTTAGGTTTCGGGTTGCCGTTGGCCCGACACACCAGGCGCCCGTTCTCATCTGGAGCTAGCACCAAGTTTGTAGGTTTGTCCAGCCAATAAGGAGCCGCTGAGGAACACGAGAAGTCAGGTTAGCCTGATTGACTCACCTACAAACACAAGCTCATATATTTGCATAAACACACACAGGAACTTCCTCACCTTTGACCTGAACAAAGATGGAGTGGCGTATGCTGCCTAAATGATTGTTGGCCATGCATACATACTCCCCAGCATCCTCCTCTGACACATTGATGATCTTCAGGGTCTTGTTGTAGTTCTCAAACTTCACTTTCCGCCCTGGAAGGTCCCCACCCTTCTTAAACCACTTGATGGTGGGTGTCGGACTGCAAGGGAAGGACAGAGAGACATGAGGGAGCATGAATTTGTAAATGGCAGACTCAGTATCCTCATAGTGTTACTGTCATTTGTTTGTATTTAGTTGTTTCAGCAGGAAAACTGCAGGTACACAGAGAAATAAAAAGCTTGTTCTCCAAGTTTGTCTTATCCTGTGTATATTTGTTGTTAAATGTTAATTGGTTTTGCTAATGTCTCTCAAGTATATTTCAAATATATATTTAAAAATCTAAATCCCTCTCTGTCTTCCTGCGATCCATTGTGCACTCTGGTGAATGTCCTGTGAAATGTGATTTGGGCTGACAAGCCTACCCTTGTGTTACCTTGTGGTTCATAGTGGCTAGCAGAGCGAATGGGTCAAATGCTTGTAACAGTTAGTAAAATCTGTATTTACAGTTACAAATGGCTGTGATTGTGGTCAAATGTATTCATTTTTCCTTCGTCCACCTGATTTAAGAAGACAGGTGAGGGAGGTATGGTGGGGACAAACAGTCCTCTATGCTGTGATTCTCTGGAGACTCACTGCGTCATGCTCACTTTTGGACAAATGAAATCTCTAACACAATCTCTGACACAATTTCATTAAATCCTCACTTTCATTTTCAGTTTCACCCAGAAAAACGTCACATTAAGGAAGTTTAATGAAAGGCCCTTTGAAATGACATATAGTCTATTTTCTGCAATATCCTAGCAGTACTCACCACAATTAATATTTCATCTTGAGTGTGTGTGTGTGTGTGTGTGTGTGTGTGTGTGTGTGTGTGTATGTGTGTGTGTGTGTGTGTGTGTACGCGTGTGTGTGTGTGTACGCGTGTATGTGTACGCGTGTGTGAGCTCACAGTCCAGCAGCAATACACTCCAGCAGCAGTTGTTCATCTCGTAGCACCATTTTAGAACTCTCAGTCCCTGGAGGTGAAAGGAAGGTTGGTGTGGACTCTGCTACTTTACGGCCTGCAGACGAAGGACAAGGAGGGGTTATTACACACACACACACACTGGAGCGCTGCAATTTATCTTTGTACTATGACTCACTTCCTACAAGGAACTAAACATCCTCTTTGTAGGCAGCACCACATAAATTTAACACTATTATTCTGATCATTTCCTTGTGGCTGTGTTCCATCTCGGCCAGGCTTTAGCTCTCACTGCAGTCTGTTGCGAGGCCAAAGCAGCCTGTAAATGGGTTTAACACCCTCTGGCTTCTCTCACAGGAAGACATTAAGAGAGGCAGAAACAGCAACAGGGTCAGTGATCTTGCTTTATGTTGCCAAGGGAACAGAGATGGAAAAGATTGGCATTAAAACCTTAAGGAAGCAGCTGATAAAACATGAAGGTTTCCCTGCTGTAATGAGATTAGTTTACATCAAACTGCAGTAAGATCATATACAGTAGTTGAAGGCATTAGTCTTCAATCTCATGATAAACCTTCCCATGAGGCTTGACTTAAGCATTACACCACAGCAACATTGTAAATAGTTGCCTTGTCAAAACTACATGCTTTAGAAGAAAACCTTGGTGTTCTTTGGAGTTGGATTTGAGGTTGTAAGGCCTTTTATGATCCACACATGGAGTTCAATGACTGGGAGGAAGGAGCGATGTTAAAGATCTATCTTAAAGTCCATGCTAAACATAGTGGTGCTTTTATAAAATTGATGGGTAGTTCAGCATCAGTCCTGCTTGAATTGGTTGAAACAACCTTTTGAACACAAACTGTGAATAAAACATTTGAGCGTAAATGAATCAAACAGACGGTTCAGCAGTCTGGGATGTGATCAAACTGCCAAGTGCTGTCTTTGGTAGCATACTAAAACACCCAAACGTATGTGGCATTTAAATCAGGCATGTAGTTTCATTACAGGGAAGAGTCAGACATCTTTTCTTACTTTCACATGAACAATACTCCTGAAAGATCAGTGTCAAGTAGTATTTTACCAACA
Source organism: Chaetodon trifascialis (assembly GCF_039877785.1). Taxonomy (NCBI): domain Eukaryota; kingdom Metazoa; phylum Chordata; class Actinopteri; order Chaetodontiformes; family Chaetodontidae; genus Chaetodon; species Chaetodon trifascialis. The sequence continues at coordinate 32,255,789 of NC_092058.1, read as the reverse complement.
ACATCCAATTTTTTCTACTCAAGCTTGTCACACAAGACAAACCTTTTTAAACAGCTATTGTACTGTTCAAGTTTTACCAAGTAAATGTTTTACAACTTAATTTAAATAACAATTCTATTGCTTTCTGGATTTACTTACAAGCTTAGTTCAACTACTTTCAATGATACAGACAAACTGATAATTCAACTGTGTACACAGCTTAAACTTCAACTGCATTTGAAGTGCATTCATTTCACAGACATTTCAGTGTTTAAATTAACTGACTCTTCAACTGCTTTAAGTGCTTCAACTTAAACCCTACCAGCATCTTCAAGTACAGCATTACAAATGATAACTGATAACTGTTTGCTACTACAGCACTTATTGAACTGATACTTTCGAAATGACTGAATCTTTGATCATTACTTAGACTTCTACACTCACTTCCACTCTGATCCAATCCTAATACAAATAACACTGTGAACATAAAAACCAGTCAGCAAAGAGCTACAGCCTGCTAAGAAGTGAGTGGGGTTAAATTAGCATTCCGCTCCTTTGTGATGCAGATCTTTATGGGATTAAAGCATCTGTTAGCACTTAGCTTCTCCAGTGGCCGGTAAACAAACACGAGTGGGTGAGAAAGATCTGTTATTGTTAGTGACACTGAGAGAAGGACAAGAAGAGCAGGAAACACACAGCAAAAGAATTGCAGCATTGAGGGTTAGTGGTAACAACTGCCGAAGTGCTACAGTAGGATCTATGGCGATGCAGTGAGCAGCCTGGAAACATGGCAAACAGGGCAAATACCCTGCTGATGATGCTTGCAAGGGTTCTCTGGATGCACTGCAGCTTTAGAGCCACTCCCATCCACAAAAAAAGACAGAGTTGTGATTTTTGTGTTGTGATTCTGTGCACGTTCATAAAGTAGCTAATGTGTGTGTGAGTGTGTGTTTGAGTGGTCGCGGGTGAGCATTTCAACAACCTTTCCATCTCCCCACACTCACACAGAAATGTTTCAAGCAGAGGTTGTAGGCAGCTAACCTTATTTCCATACATACATGACTATTAATGACCACAGCATGAATGCAGACTGAATATTCATCATGTGACCTAATACTCCTCAGTGCTGGAGCCTCACCGGTATCTTCAGTCCCACTGGGCTTCAGAGCCAGTCTGGTCTGTCACAAGGAGCATCTTCTCCCTTAGGGACAGAGCCCATGTACCCCCCAGGCTTCACTGCCCCCCCCCCCCCCCCAGCTCGGCAAATAGCACATATGCTGCCACTTTGGCTGATCTGTTCCCTCCAGCTATGGGATCATTCAATAGATGGATGCCATGATGAATATACAGATTCAATTCACTGTGTGCAGTATACTTGAATTAAGGGTAATTTGTGTGTTAATCACTGTATGTTTAGTCATAACGTGTGATCATTTAACACTTAATGAAAGGTGGAAAAAGAGGATAAGAGACTAAATGAGATGAATACTTATTCCTACTGTGTGAGTGTATCTAAGTGAAAGAAAGACGTTGGTTTGTTTTTTATTGGAAGTAATGAATAGCTGACTGACAGTACACTGGTTGACTAGGAAAATTTGGATTCTGCCACATTTTGGATTAAATTCTTTCTATTTTCTGTCAGTTATATTAGGAGATTCATGGAGAGTTGCCAGGTGCCAAGATGGTCAAGAGGGTTTGACACATTTTACTCTGATGGAAACAAGCAAAAAACAATTTTGATCTAGCTTCTTAAACATGCTGCATTTAGACACATAATTCCAACAGCTTTAGTAAAGAAAATCTGCATCCACCATAAAAACAACTGTGTAAACCATTCCTCGTGAAGTTGTGAGGAGCCTCAGAAGTTTTAAAGATTTCCATCTGCTACAACGCTCACTTGCGAATAGTTTTTAAATTTCAAGTCTGTGTATTCTTCACTGCACTGGACTGCAAAACACGAGATTGCTTTTCTTGTGTTTGGGTGTGCAGTCTTTTGTGTAGCTGCATTCAAAGAACACATTCACTTTTCCACAGGAAGCCACACATTGAATTCTACACCTACAGAAAGAAGTTAGATTACATTTGTTTCTAAGGTCAGTCTGGGGTCAGTAGATGACTTGAGCGTCACTGAGCTGGCAGGTTAGTGTGCTGGCCATGTTACTGTGGGGCATGACTTTGGAGGTGGACAGGAAGTAGAGCTGTCCTGACAATAAGTGACTCACCACCGTAGGGGTCAGTGGTATTGTAAGATGTGTCATTATACGGCTCCTCTGAAAACACAGGCACACACAGTGGCTCATCAGTCCACACAAACACATACTCAGAGTCTTGCCAAACATCGAACAAAGCTGAAAGAAAAGATTTTACATTATCTTAAGATCACACATTTAATTGTCTTCTCTGATCTGCAGAAACCTGAGGAAATATCAATAAAGGTTATGGTTTCATGCATCTCATGTCATGTCATGACATCACCTCTAGATGGAGATATGTCATCTTCCATTTGGGTTGGATTGGTGGGCAATCAAAGCATGTAAAGCAGAAATGGAGAGAGAACAGTACCACACAGTTCATTCACAGTTACTGCGGTTACTGCCTCCCGTTTGATAAATGACTACATTAACTCAAATATTTGTGTAATGTAATGTCTAATCTATGTGTTGTCTACTTACTGGTCAGAACTTTGAGTGTGAAGGGGTTCTTCTGTTGGATGGTGTGTGTGAAGAGGAAGCGAGCGTTGCAGCTGTAGTCAGTGTGAGCATCTTTGGCCAAAACGTTGGAGAAGTACAGGTCTCCATTCAGACCCATGGACACTCTCTTATCCTGAGGGATTGGAGTCATAGCTGGAGAGGGAAGGGGAGGGGAGGACAGAAGACATGGAAAAAGGAAAAGAGAGAGAGGGAATGAAATCACACTGACACATTTGATTTGTACTGTAGCTAACAGAAACTACTAGCATTGTAACTGCTACTAGTTGCACATTACCATTAGCAATTAATTTTCCAGAAGTCGAATATATATGGATTTGCAGATTTAATGTTAAAAATTAAATCTGCAACAGATCTACTAGTTGCACATTACCATTAGCAATTAATTTTCCAGAAGTCGAATATATATGGATTTGCAGATTTAATGTTAAAAATTAATCCTAAAGTTTAAGTCTCTGAGCATGAACTGCATTATTTCTTTCCAGAAACCTTTCAGGGTATTATGAGGAAATTATTCAGAAATGTTGAACCTGATCATAACTGAATGAGGACCATGTAGGTACAAGTTTGGAATCTGCAGATGTTTTCTGCTCCATGATCTAAGCAAGGACAGATGCACAGATTTCACAGCATGATTGGCTATTGTCTGTACTCTTGCATTTTGTACATTTTTTGTAACGTTTTTTGTAATGTATTTTGCATTTAAGGATTTCCATCCATCCATCCATTTTCTATGCCGCTTATCCCTTTTGGGGTCGCGGGGGGGCCGGAGCCTATCTCGGCTGTCAATGGGCGAGAGGCAGGGTACACCCTGGACCGGTCGCCAGCCAATCGCAGGGCAAAAAATTAAGTTTTTTTTAGTTTTTAGAGGCCTCCCAACCTGAGAATCAAACCAGTGACCTTCTTGCTGTGAGGCATGCACACTACCTGCTGCACAACCATGCAGCCATTTAAGGATTTGCAAGTGTGAAATTGTATTTGGATATTTGTATTTTGCATGTTATCTCTTTCAGCTGCATGGTGGCGCAGCAGGTAGTGCCCGTGCCTCACAGCAAGAAGGTTGCAGGTTCGATCCCCGGGCGGGGCCTTTCTGTGTGAAGTTTGCATGTTCTTCCCGTGCATGCTTGGATTCTCTCCGGCCACTCTGGCTTCCTCCCACAGACCAAAAACATGCTCATTAGGTTCATAGGTGACTCCTCCTAGGTGTGAGTGTGAGCGTGAATGGTTGTTTGTGTCTATGTTGCCCTGCGATCGGCTGGCAACCAGTCAAGGGTGTACCCCGCCTCTCGCCTGTTGACAGATAGGCGATAGGGATAGGCTCCAGCCCCCCCGCAACCCCGAAAGGGATAGGCGGTATAGAAAATGGATGTTATCTATTTCATTACTTCATATTTTACTTTACTAAATTTCAAACTGGGTACATAGAGTTTGAAAGAGTATATGTTTACCAGCCAGGCAGGGTAATGAAAAAGCTGGCTGTGTTATGGGAACAGTGGAATCCAGTGTTTTGGGAGATTGATGCATAGGGGCTAAAAGTCTGGATGTATCAGCCTCTGCTGCTTGGATTTTCTGCATTTTTTAAAATCTGCCTATGATGATGACAAGTTTATGAAAGTGCTTTATTGATTGCTTCCGTAACCCTTTGATTATCCAGGCCTACAAAGGCTTGTATTTTAGATACAGCATATAAAGATGATATACATTATATGTGTGATCCAAATCACATCCTCTGTAGCCATAGAGTAACATGACTTTAGTTCTATGAAAGAAAGCAGAGTCACCATCTGATCTCTCACATCTTGTATCAAAGGCTAAAAACATAATTTAAATTTAGAAGCAAGGATACCTTTAAGGCAAACTACTAGCTTGCTGGATGCATATACTTTAACATACAACTCAGTTCAAGTTCATGTCTGCTCATGTTAGCCTCCTCTAACCCGGGTGGTGTGTCATCCTACAGTTGCTACAGGCAAATGTTAACTTGCAGCACACCCACACAGACGTCCAGTCAGACCATCACCGACACTCTGCAACTGCACCAACTGATGTGAGCTGTATGGTCATCAAGACAGTGCCCCAGGACCAATCAGGAACCGGGCCAGCAGTCCTATTGCATTGGCATGTTACAGTGTGTGGGCTACATGATAAGACTACATAACATATATTAGTGTTTGTGTCACATTTTCACAAAGTTCACACAAGGTGAAAGGACTACAGTAGCTGCATTTTTAACTGGGAAGGAGATCTTATGAGGGAGGGAAGGAGAAATTGTAGAATAATAAGAAATGTTTTTCTCAAACAGGTCATGTTTATTACGTGGTCCTTAATACACAATATAATACACAAATAAATTACTTGTTTTCATTGCGTTATGGTTGTTTCACTAAGGTGCTTTTACTGTGTCTTTAGACAGCTACAAAATAGCTTCTGGTTGGACATGGTCACACACAGCACTGTAGCATAACCTGACTGGGAGACAGACAATACAGTGTAAAGGTGAGAGGGGCAGAAAGGACGCCAGAGCAGTTTGAGTCTTAAAAGTCTTCTAAAAGCTGCTGAGAGAAAGAAACTGACCAAGACAAGAGCACAAGGGATAACAGACTAAATTAAAGCATTACCCTTAGAGGTCACTGGAGAAAAACTGCTTCAAAAAGAGGGAAAGAAAACCTATGTGTCAATAACCTGAAAGACCTCTAGCGCATCACAATGTAAAGACAGCAAAAACAGAACATAGATTGCTTTTCTCTGTGGATGCTGAATGGCTTGATTTAAGGTGGTTGTGTTAAAAAACACAAAAGGAAACATATCATCCCTGAGAACGACGCAGTCAGCTTTCAAGCTAATCAGGTGTTAAGAGGCAAAAGTCTTTTCAAGAAACAGACGTAATTCACCATTTTTCCCCCATGGTGTAAAATCACTAAATGTACAGTTGTCACTGACTGCTGCAGCAAAAAATACTGCTCACATTTCTCAGTCCACCTTAAAGTGGAAACAGACAATTTTTCAAGCCCATCTAGTGTTTCCAAGTGGTACTGTTGTTGGTGCAGCTGTTGCGAAATAATGTGGATTAGCTCCTGTTTTCCTCACAGCCTAAATACCAACAACACAGGACACACATTTAATTTGGACATTTCTGTGAAGAAATGATCAATACCACTTTGGAAATATGAGGGAAGACATGAGCATGTTCACTGAAGAGGTCAAGTGAAATTATTAGCATTTTATATGGAGTAATAACATAGTTTGAGTATTGCTCCACACAGACAAGTAACTACACCAGGGGTTGATGTCAGGGTGGCGGCAGGAGTAGAAGAAAACATTTAGGATAACATTGAAACTGATTAGGAGACATGACAGCAGGCAGAAATGGTGCCAGCCTGTCAGTATTCTATAACCATTACACGGTGCAATCAACAACTCTGTCATAATGATAAGGAAAGCCAAAAAGGTGATCATTGCCAGTCTGAGATGACAGCAGGACACACAGATGAAACACACCACATATATATTGTATATTTGTGTGTAATTGGTGCTCACCGCTGTTCATCCAGAAGGTGAACGGAGGAGGCAGGCCCGGTGGGGGGTTACAGAGTAGAACCAGCGGGGAGCCTTCAGTCACCACCACTGGCTCCAACACCTCTTTAGGCCAGAGAGGAGCCTCTGGATGGGGGAGGGTAGTAGAAGGGGGTGGACAAGGAGGAGAGGGAGAGAAGAGAGCAAAATATGAGAAAAAAAAATATTTATGACAAGGATTTGTCTAATATAACACACTGTAAGACTTTGATTGTAGTCTATGATGTGTGCAAAAAATGTCCAACTATTGTGTAATGTGTGTTCCTGTGTGTTCTTACTGGAGACCCGGAGCAAGATTTTGTTGGACAAAGCCACTCCGAAGTCATTGCTGGCAAAACACTGGTACTCTCCCTCGTAGTCCTCTGGTCGTCCTCCACTCCGGAAACCAATCTCCAGAGTTCCTGAACGTTTTCGCATCGTCACTCTGGGATCTTTCCCAATGTTGAAGAACTTCCCGTTCCTTCGCCATGAGAATCTGAGCCAGGTGACAATAAAATCAAAGAGTTAGCCTTCTACTGTATTTGACCCCTGGAATTGAAGTTCATTCTACTGTTGTCCTCTTTAAGTGATGCTCAGTTAAAGTTTGACATAGTTTTTCTGGCAACTGTTATTGCCTTGTCACCAGTCCTCTTACCCCACAAACCACTGAAGTCACAGGACATTTATATGAGTCAGTTAACAAGCCTGCACAACGGAAATGAATTCCATTTACTACCAATCGTCCAACTCAGCACATATAAATATCCAAAACTAAAAAGGTTAAATAAACTGGAGAAGTTTGTAATGGTGGATGAATGAATGTTTTCAAGTAGGGAAAGGTTTGAAAAACATTCCAAAAACTAGTTAACCGACAGATTATTGTAAAGAGACAACCAGGCCTTTCTTTCTAATTTACCATTGTACACATGACACTTTTGTGTATTTGCAGTATGTATATGGTATAAGAACGTTTTTTCCTATTGCTTCCATTTTGCTGCTTTTCAAGTGATTTTAAGCTCAGTGAAACTCAACACTTCCTGTACAGTTATTTCACAACGAAACCCTCCCAGGAGCTCAATTCCTGTCATTAATGGTCAGATTTTAATTTGAAACATGGAAAGTTTTAGTAAATATAACTTAACAGGGCCCGAGAAACTGTAGACTGAGTAAAAATGACTGGAATTCACAAGTGAATGAAAACACTTACTCTGTTAAAAAGAAACTCAGAGCTGAAGAGAGGAGAGTATGATTCGAATTACTGACATTAAATAACAATATTAAGTGAATGCAGTTTCATGTTTATGTGGAAATACATGAAAAAACACCAGCACTTGTTTAAGAGGAAAAAATGGAGGCAGGAGAAGCATGGCAAAAGTTATCTTGGCATGAGGTTTTGCCAACTGGGCTTTCACCATTTTAACATGCATGCTGTAATTGTTTCAACATCCGCAAAATGTGAGTCTTCTGCTTGTCATGTGGTTGCCATCTTACATTACTCAACTGGCACACGACAACAGCACAGAAATCTACCACAGCACGCACACTCCATATGCATGTAGTAGTACTGTAGCTTGATCCCGTTCCATGTGGTGTTTCCAGAGGGCTCCCTGATTAGTGAAGAACACTGAAAATGCTTACATAATTCGCCTCTATTTTTAGTGATGAGCAGGGATTTAAAAGGATGTTTCCTGTCATTTTGAGTTACTGTTGAGCTGGGCCTGTCTGAGGTGCAGCATAGCACTGACCTCGAACAATGGGTCACTATTATAGTTCTGGAGACCAGAGCTCTGTGTGTGTGTGTGTGTGTGTGTGTGTGTGTGTGTGTGTGTGTGTGTGTGTGTGTGTGTGTGTGTGTGTGTGTGTGTGTGTGTGTGTGTGTGTGTAGTGAGAGACTGATTGCAAGTGAATAAGTGAACGATCACTTTCGTTCAATGTTTCATGAGCATGAATAGTCATCTGAGTGCATTATTGGAGCACAATGCCCGTCCTGGGAAGGGGAGAGCCAGTATATGTGTATGGGAGAGTGGATGTGAGTGCCTTATTGTGTGTGTGTGTGTGTGTGTGTGTGTGTGTGTGTGTGTGTGTGTGTGTGTGTGTGTGTGTGTGTGTGTGTGTGTGTGTGTGTGTTACGTAAAGCCAATCTGTCTCCAAATAAACAATGTACCACTGTCCTGAGCTGGTCATACCCCATACCCCCAGTGATGTAACCACTGGAGATCCAGTGTGTGTGTGTGTGTGTGTGTGTGTGTGTGGGTGGGTGGGTGCAGGGCTGCTTCTTCTGAGAGTGAATTGTGTTGATATTTTGGTGCATCTGACAACCACAAGTGGAGTTCAAAGAAATTAGGGGAAGACAGGGAGAGTTCACAGCAGCTAAAGCAGATATTAGATGGAGTGATGGAGCTAATGGAAGGGACAGTGTGTGTGTGTGGGGGGGGGGTAGCAGAGAGAGAGACAAAGCAGAGCACAGCAGACCACTTCTCAGGGTAACGCTGTTGATGGCAGCCAGACAGGTGTTGACAGGTGCTGAGTTTATAGGGTTGTGGGTTGTTAGAGGGCAGGAAAGGAGCTTTGGCATAAGACATCATTCAACTGAAGGGTAAGGAGTCATTGAAAAAGGAAGGGTGGGTGTAATGTGTTATTGTGTGTGTGAGAGACAGACAGACAGACAGACAGACAGACAGACAGACAGACAGACAGACAGACAGACAGACAGACAGACAGACAGAGGGAAGAGGGGAAGAGTGGCAGAATAGCACATTCACTGCCAGAGAGAGACAGGGATGGGTGGAGAGAGACAGGAGGGTAAGGACACACCAAAAACAAACAGACCAGGGTGACAAATGGCAGCAAAAGAAAGAGAAAATGGAGAGAGACAATGAGCCTGAGTGAAAAGAATGAGTGAGACCCTGTTTACATTTAGTGTAGCCTTTCGTTTACACGCAAACTGAGTTTTTTTCACGGAAAACGATCATTTTTAAAAACTCCGGCCAAAATGGAGATTTCTGAAAACGCTGGTTATTTGTCGGCGTGTGAACAGGGTTAAACAGTGTTTTAGATTCCGAAACGTCACAACATGAGGCGTCACAACATGTGAGCGACCTTGTTTACACTCACGCCCATTAGTTTGGTGTAGTTATGATGCGCTCGACGGCATATTTATCCGGGCTCATGTAAACAACAACATTTTTGAAAACGATGCTGTGTGCACGATGTTATTTTTGAAAACGGAGGGGCTAAAATATCTGTTTTCCAAAATACCCTGCTACGTGTAAATGTAGGGTCATACACAGTGGGAAGGAGAAGATGAAGCTGCTTTGTCCTCAGCTGTGCCGCATTTTCCTGTTTACTCCCCAGCTGTGTCTGATTGGTGCATACAGTCTCCAAGCTGTCAGCTTGTCAAGTTGACATATCAATCCCACTGTCAGCTTTTCAGCCTGCTTCTCTGGTTACCTGCAGCATCTTTCAAACTCTCTTATTAAGTGGCAGTCTATTCTACCTTTGTCAACTTTAGCCACACACTTAGCTGTACTACTTACTTAATTACGTGCCACACCATTTTTACACACAGACACACAGAGGACAGTTTAGCTATCATGAGGAGTAGAACCCAGCTCACGACTCTGGAGAGGCATCCTTAAGTCAGACAAAATAACCATGGTAATGTCATCAAGGTTATCTTTGCTAAGACTTGGAGACTAAACGATGATATTGATGATATTGAGATGCAGATGATATTGATTAAGATGATATTGAGATGCAGCATTTTTGGAACTTTCACCCAATTATGAATTTAAAGTGAATATCTCAGCATCAAATTTGACGTTTTTTTTATGCGTGGGGAACCCTTGTGAAATGCTAGCCTTGCTAGAAAATGAAATGGTTATTGTAAATGAAAGCTCCAAAGTTAAAAATAGAAAAATCAGTTGTGGGCTGGATGTAACAATGAACTCTAAATAGCTAGAATTCATTGGCTGTATAGGCTTTCTAGCTTCCTTATCTAGCTTCCTTAAACTTATCATCTACTCATGCTCTGTAATTAGATATGTGTGTGTGTGTGTGTGTGTGTGTGTGTGTGTGTGTGTGTGTGTGTGTGTGTGTGTGTGTGTGTGAGCGTGTGTGTGTGTGTGTGTGTGTGTGTGTGTGTGTGTGTGTGTGTGTGTGTGTGTGTGTGTACTGCTTACGTTGGCACTGGGTTGCCCTTGGCCTCACACTCGATGATGATATTATCTCTGGGGTCAACAATGTAGTCCTTCACAGACTGTTTAACTATAGTGGGGGGCTGCTTCACTGTGGGAGGAGGGGAGAGACAGAGAAGGTTACAGGAATAAGGCTGTGTACAGATTATGCACAACACACACACACACACACACACACACACACACACACACACACACACACACACACACACACACACACACACACACTGCTTGTCAACAACCACGGAGCTGGCCACCAGCTGTGTATTTGCCATGTTTAATTGGTTGTTGTATAAAGAACCTCTTCAACCTCATTTTAAGCTGCCAAGCCTTGTTCAAAAACCACAAAATCTTTATTGTCCATCTGGTTTCCAATCATACCAAATATGAAGCAGCCTTAAAAACATGATATTTCATGGGTTCGCATATGCTGTAACACAAATCCAAGTTATCATCCATAAGCTCCAGCCTCAGATCTTAAAAGAACATTTCACCTACCTTATTAGCAACAAATAAATTATTCAATATTATATCTATTTATAGACTCAAAAGTCATTCAGTACACCCATGACTGGCCAAAAACAAAACAATCTCTTCCACTTACAGTCAGGAAAAAGTACTTTCAGTTATTTCTGTGATGTCAGTATTTGGCAAACACTGCAATCAGAGATCCTTGACTCTTTGCAAGGATACTGGGTGGCTGAATACTCTCAAAAATATTTTGCCATAAGGCCATTGTCAGCCTCATACATTAGTTGAAACCTGCTTTATACTCTGATAAAAGAAATCAATCGATCATAGTTTCCACCTCCACAGCTGTGTTCATTCTGCTATACATATCTAATGGCTCCCTTAAGCCAAACCTCTCAACAGTAAAGACACACCACACAGCCAACATTTCTCTGCCCTTTTGCATTTCTAGCTCCCTGAGCCCTGCAGGGCTGTGAGTCTAACACTGTACACAAGTACACACACACTCACACACACTGTACACAGAGGACAAGATAACAAGCACTTTATAGGGCCAGCCACCCGCTAGCTTAAAGCAGCGGCTCGATGCTTTTAAAGAAAGCTATGAATTCCTGTCCTACTGACAGGACAGAGATGAGAGAACAGCTCCCCTCTGTAACTGAAGCGATTCCAGCTAATCTCATCCATAACTAAAAACGGGTCGTATTATACATAACCTTTGTGTTGCTATGGCAACTTCTATAGTATGCTTGGTTGTGATAAAAGCCAGGACATGAGAAATAATTAGTATGGAAATGATCCCTCAACATATAAGCTTACACCACATCCTCCAAGACTCTCATTCTTTTAAATACCTCTGAGTTAACAATGTTATAATATTGCTATGTAATGCTGGTATATGGTAAGTGTTGAGATATTACTACATTGCACATGCACATTGATTACTGTTTCTTACAAACAATGATCTGTTGGAATATACCAATCTGTCATGTTTTAACAATTTTGATTCATGTCCATGTTTCAAAAATTCACAGCTTGCAAAGTGGACGTTCCCGCAATAAAAATGGTCAGCAAAAGTGTCCCACAGTGTCGTCTGGTCGTCAACAGAATGTTTCCTAAATCAACTGTATGAATGTTTTTCGTCTGTATGGAGCAAGAAGAGAAACAAATTGTAAATACCAGTTGTTCAGTCTGTAAGGCCTGGTCTTTCTTTCTCAGAGTCAAATTGCTACTGCAGCATCACAAGCTACAAGCTAGAAGTTCTAGAATGAGTAGGCGGACTGAAACATTAGCAGTGACATGTTAAACAGAAACACTTACGGTCTTGCAGGATCTTTGCTGTTAGTCCAACGTAAAGCCAAAGAGAGACAGAGACAAGGATGGAAGAATTGTAATGTGAATGTTAATCATGTTAGAGACATATCAAAATCTAGAGTACAATGTTGAAGTTCGCAGATTTATCATGTTATCTTATGTTGTTATATCTCAGTGGCTTCAGACTGGTAGGGTTTTGAGTGGGTTGATGGGTCAACATTGTCCAAAAAAAAACAAACCCTAAATATGCTACTTTGAAACGTAGTGAATTTCTAGGGCACCACTTTTATTTTGATGCACCATTTCAGTCTTTCTGGAGAGTACTAGCAACGTTCCAGGACAGGTGAATACCAGTATGACACAGAATATATGCAACTTTGTTTTACATACACTGAACTCAAAAAAGAAACAATGCTTCATGCAGTTGAAACAGTTGAAAACCATTTTTATTTTTTGCAGCACTGCAGCTGCATTGCCTTGCTCCTTTTATCAGACCTTTGTAAATGGGTGAATTTTATATTGTGAAAATAGCTTTCAGTTTTTTAATTTGAAGCCTGAATTAGTTGTAACTGGTATTGCAATGCTTCTACTGTTTCTTTAAAAGCTGTGTTAAGCCTTTGATTGTACTGTCTTGCTGCAGTGCATTTTCCAGTTCCATCGCTTAGTTTCAAGCCCCAGTTGTATCTAAGTTATTTTTGCTGTCATTTTGTGAAATCAAATTGAAGAGGCAGCACAATGGTCAGCATTGTCTTCTCACAACAAGAAGGTTTGTCTCAAATGACAAGCATTCTGCCTTGGATGCAAATAAACTGAATGGCTATTAAGTTGGTCTGCAGTGACCTGATTTTCAGGGAAAATTTGAGCTCAGGCTGAACCAGTTGAGAGCCACTGTCATAGTTAACAGTTGTAACATCTACATTGGTCATTAAAATGTGGGAGAGAGAGAACTGTGATCTATAGAATGAAACAGAAAAATTCTGACTGAGGACTTACCTGTAAGGAGGTCCCGAATCAACAAAGGAGCAGTGAGGAAGAGAAAGAAACAAAAGTTATGCTTTAGATTGCACAACAAACACTGTAACACACGTCATAATGTGTATTTCAATTACAAACTGTTTTTTTTGTTTTCGTTTTTTACAACTGATGTTGTAAGAATTACAGGCACGATTGTACACATGATAAAACCAGGGAAGTGTACCTTAACTTAAGGCAGCACAAAATAAAAGGTACAAGACTACAAGACCAAGTGTCCAGTTGATCTCATCAAGCTTTGGCAGTTCCTTCCAGTGTGACGAACATTTCAAATCACTGTCCAGTCACCAGACTCTCATTTCATCTTAGTAAGTGTGGGTGCTTTTCTCTGGATAGCCAGATTCTGTATGTTATCTAGATGAATATGAGTAGACTGCCTTTAATTGTTTTAAAATCCAATCTGGAAGAAAGTGTTAGTGTTCTGAGTGAGTAGTGTTCTGATTTCTGATTCTGATTCTTCTGTTAGGTGACTGACACCAGCCAGATAAAAAGACAGGGATCTGACAATGAAGGGTGTAATGTCACATCTTTTTAGGTGAATGACTGTAAGCGGGTGTAAAGTAATGTGGCACTAATAAGAAATTATGCAACTGGAGCATAAGTTAACACGATTTCAAAAGAACCAAACACATTCACTATGATGGATGATCTAGTTCTGTTGTAGCTGCTTTCCATTCATTAAAACAGGAAAGACAGTAAATAGCTCTTCATGAAGTGAAGTGTTACAATAGACACTGTTCTGATGGTCTGCCATTGCTGGTATCTTGTCCTACCCTCCAAAAGTTGTCTAAATGTAATCTACTAAATGTACTAAATACCTGTATGTGTAGATATTTAGTACAAATATGGACTTGCCAGACTGTGTGTGATTTAGGGCCTCTCCCCACTGTCTCAGAGGGACACACACATGCACACACAATGATGAAGCAATCCTGTGCACGAGCTTGACCTTGTGTTTGTGTGACAGGTGCAGATGAGCAGTGATAGAAGGTGTGTGTTGTCTGTGCACATGCCTACATCCATGCTGCTATGCACTATTGTGTGTGTTTTCCAGCACGTATTGTATATTTGATCCAGTTAATGACTGTATTTTGGCAGCTACAACTCCACAGACCTAGTTACTGAATTTAAATGGTATTCATTATATGTCCTTTTGATAGTATTGTAGCAACCCTGCAGTGACACAGTCAGTCATGTTCTATTGTGTCATGCATTGTCGAGTTCTGTGATGTCCGACTGTCTGAGAACGTGTTGAAGAGGGAGGTATGTGGTTGGATGAGAGAGCGAGGGGGCGGGTGTGTGTGCCATGTGTATGTGTCGATGGATGCAGAGATAGGATAGGAGAGTGCAGAGTTAATTACAGACTGCTGTTGCAGATATTGTTTTTCTTTTGGCGTAGTTGTGGCCGACAACAACTGTTCTCTGTTAAAGAAAAGCTTTATATCCATCGCTCTCATCTTTGCATACGTCCGGACAGACGCTACAGTATTATGGAGAGATAGTGTGTGTGTGTGTGTGTGTGTGTGTGTGTGTGTGTGTGTGTGTGTGTGTGTGTGTGTGTGTGTTCTAAATAAAAGAAAGGAGTATGTGTAGCAAGGGCTAGAAAAAGAAAGAAAAGGCATGACTTCTCCCTTTCTCCTCTGTGCTTTTGTTCCCAATTCCCTAAGGAATCCATTTAAGACAGGGATGAGAATGTGTGACACACTGCTGCCCAGGGACATGAGGCAGACTATTATTATGTTAATCAGATATGATGCGATCACTGCTACAGCTTCAGCAACACACTTGGTTTCATATTTTATACATGAATGCAAAAATACTTCGTAACCTGTGTATTAACTTCACAGATTAGAGTGAAATTAATCTAATTCATTTTTGTATTTTCCTCCTATGTCATGTCAGTACATTTTAAATTTATATTGCGTGAGACCACATCTATAGTACGTTATGGGGCATTCATAGTGAATTATAATGCATTCATACTGCTTTAGGACTACACTCATAAACACACATAATGTAATGCATTTTCATGGAGTTAAAATAATCTTTGCTGAATCATGATTATTATGTACGATGCCAGTTTTCTGCTTTAGGATTGGAATCTTAGGGTATAAATCTATATCATATATTCAGACTAAGGGGCAATGGGCCTTGCTAAGAGCTGTAGGAGAGCTGCTCAGGACTAGCTTCCTAGAGAGAAAACACAACCAATAGAAGACTCTCATACTAAGCTGAAACAAAACAACTGTACATACATATAAAGTCAGTGCAGCAGTCCAAGCAGCACAGAGCACCCTCATGGAACCTCAATTACAAACCTCTCTGAGCCATATTCCTCAAGAAAAAGTCCTTTCAACCAAACTGATTGTGGCAGTTTTTGGTTTGGAATTTGCATCAGCAGTTGTAGTAGCATATTGTATTAAAGTGAATCAGGTGAGTGCTGAGTGACTTACGGTCTTGTGGGACTTCAATGGGTGCTGCGTCGTGCCACAGTAGCAGCAGTAATGACATGAGAGCCAGGGCTGCATGCCCGCCCTGCCCGAACATCTCTCCCCCTCTGATTGACCGGCCTCGTTCCTGACCTCCCCTGATTGGTTACCCTGACGCTGTGCCGAGGACCTGTGTGTACAGACACAGAGACAGATGGTTTGGATGAAGACATTGTAGTGGATCATACAGTATATGTACAGTACAAACTGTGTGCGTGTGTGGATGAGTGTGTAGCTGTGTATGTATTCTGGCATGAGAGTGTGTGTCGAATCTGGCCTACATTCACAGCTGAGTCCCTGCGTGGCTCCCTAGAGAGAGCAGCCGAAAAACAAAGCCAAGGAGAAGCTCTGTGGCACTGACAAGTGCTGCTCTAATAATGTAATATTGGGATAATTTTAGTATTTCAATCTTTTTGCTACAATGTATATTTTCACATTATTTTAAATTTAAGCCACCAAACAGTGTTTATAGACTTAATATGACTGGGAAATACATCTATTCTACCACTTATCTCACATAGTGACAAAATTCTCACACATTTTGGCTCACATGTCTCTTTTCTATGAAAGTAACAAAATTGAATTTACTTATTTTAAAGGACAAGTGTGGCATCTAGCAGTGAGATTACAAATTGCAACCAGTGTGTGTAGGAGAGCCTATGGTGGCTGCAAAAGTCACAAAAAATACAAAAAGTGGTCTCTAGAGCCACTATTTGGTTTGTCCATTCTGGGCTACTGTACAAACATGGCTGTGGAAAAGGACCTGCTCCCTCTGGAGATGGAAAGAGCTTGTTCTAAGGTAACAAAAATACATTATTTTCAAGTGATTACACACAAATGAAAACATACATAGAAGTATTATATTCCATTTATAGTCCATTCCATATTCTGCCAATGAAAAATGTAACTCAACAAGAGTTAAAATCATCATTTGAGCAAATGTAATAAACATGAAAGTGATCATTTGATGTTGGATATTTGATCGATTTTAGTCATATACTAGTATCAAGTTGAGTTGAGTTGAATGGTATTTATCGCAATATTAATTTAAAAGTCCAGTGAAAAAGCAGGAATTTTGGTCTCATGGTCTTCCTGGAACATTATTCAGCTGTCAGCCTACAGGCCAAAGATTTCTAATTTACTCCCCACCATCTCCACATCACAGCCAGGTCTGTGTACTGGAACCAAACCAGGACCACCTGCCCACTGTTAATCCCCGTCCCCCATGCTGCCATCTCCCACCAGGATCAATCCTTCACTCTGCTTCAAATCACACCAGAGCTCAAAGCTACAACAACAAGATAAATTAAAAAAAATAGTCAGGTGGGAGTGTGGGGGTGGGTGTTTTGGTTGCCATTTCCAGGAAAATATGACAAAATGAGGGTGGAGAATGTGACATAACACAAAGGACCGTTGAGGTTCTGAGAAGGACTGTGACTGCACTGACCACAATCAGTCAACTGTTGATAAGCCAGCTACATGTATACAAATTAAAGAAATCTATATGATAAGAAAGACACAGTGAAATGATAAACCAAAAAATAATAATTTACTAAAACTATTTTACAATGAGCAACACAAAGCCTGTCAGCATTATGGAGTTCATCAATTTGACAATGTTATTCCCTGATGATCCAAATGGTCAAAAAGTATAAATTTAGGGCTTTATCTATTTAAATATGAGCTGAGTCTGAACAGCTTTTTGGCCTGAGGGCAGGAGTCAGATTTCACCCAAAACCTGCAAGCACTCACCACACACACACACACACACACACACACACACACACACACACACACACACACACACACACATTATGCATAAACCATCTGGTGGTATGTCAATTCAACACCATTCAACTAAATAGCTAATCTGCCCCTGGGGAGCCAATACCCCGCACTGGCTAGCATGAGGTGCCAATCTCATGCACGCACACACACACACACACGCACGCACGCACGCACGCACGCACAACATGCACGGATGCAGATGCACAGGCACCATGTACTGTACATATGGTCACACATGGTTGAGAACACACCCTGACACACCCTCATTCCACTAGGCAAAAATGCACACACATACAAAAAGCACACACACATGCAGCCCAGTTGTTGGAAAACCTGACCAGTATCACCCCATTTCTGTTAATTACTATAATTCCTTTAAGCACACACACACACACACACACACACACACACACACACACACACACACACATAGGAGAGAGAGGGATTGAAGGGATTAGGTAAAAAGCATGCCACACAGTCCAATATGAGCCCTAAGACTTCCTTGGAATTGCAGATTTATTCCCAGCAGAAAAGTCAGGGAGCGAGCTAGAGATAAAGAAGAAAGAAATGAGAGACATGGACAGAAAGAAAGAGTTTGGCAGTGACAGCGCTGAAATAGGTCAGTGTTTCTCTCCACATGTGGAACCCTCTCTACACACTGCAGTGCATTATAAATGATACTACACAGTGATATGCTGAGGCTGAGTGCACATGCAGGGAAGAAAAAAGGTCAGTGAACTAGCAAATCAAAACTACTCGGTTTGAGACAATACAACAGAAAGCCAATGAAAATGAAACCAAGTGATGCCTCTTGCATCTCATAAACAAGATTACAGTTACAATGCTGTCGGCTCCAGGAGTCAGTTTTTGATTAAAAAAAAATAAAAAATCTTTAACTTTTGAAATGTTCTTGAGTTGAAGAAAGCATAATTGAGTCACAGCCAAACTGTGTGCTTGATGTTTGACAGCAGATCTCCAAGATCCAAGACACAAGTCAGGTTTGGGGAGCTTAATTAAAAGAACATCACATTTGGACTCATTGAGCCAGAGGAAGTTTTGTAACAAAAATGAAACAGTTCATAATGTTTCTGACTTTCTTCTTGGAGTGAGTGGAAAGAGAACTAAGTTTGCCCCTATTGTAGACTTTGTAAAGCAGCTGGATCCATAGGTGACATGCTTTAATGGAACCCTATTCGGTGTGTTGGTGGAGGCATGTTCAGCAGGATCCAGGGAGCGAAGCTCATCATTATGGACAGGAGTTGCTTCTGTACATAAAGTGGATCATGCTGAGGTAAGTATCTATCAACATGAAATGCAAAACACTGGAAGAAGTTTTTAGCACATTGTTTAATACCCTTTATGTTGGGGTGCAGGTCATCCAATTTTTTAATGGTCCTTTCCTGGATCCGAAAACAGTCAAAGTGGCTAATAAAGCCCCGGCCAGTTGCAGTGCAGAAGGGTTTTAGCTATTCGGACTATTAAGACAACTTAAATGTACAGGGCATTTCAAAAGAATGGAAAATTAGTTACAGTGTACGACTGTAAGTTGTTTCACATTTCTAGCTGACCTAGGTAACATAGTTTGGTTTACACATGGTCACACACACACACACACACACACACACACACACACACACACACACACACACACACACACACACACACACACACACAAGGTGACCTTGACCAAAGCACAACAAGTTCAGAGTTACCTTAGTTTCGCCTGAGGTCCACAACCTGAAGCACACATTATCATCACACACACAAAAACTCAGTTAGTGCTTCTGTTAATGTTACATTAATGGGTGAATCATAGAAGCCATTAGACAAATGGATGAAATTTTGTCTGGCCTCCCCCTTCTGCCTTTCATGCTACAGGCTCCAACAGAAATAGTGTGGCATGTCACTGGCTATTTCTAAAGTTGTATACAGTCTATATTGTGTATCAGTGAGCAATGCTTAGTGACTTTCCATGAGTTTTGCCAGAAGCATGTGCAGAGTGAAAATAACCTATTTCTAGAAATTGCAGAGAATTAACATAATCTGCTCAATGAAACTGTTAAGAAAACTAGGTTTTTTATTTCTACAAGAAAGCCCTCTGTCATCACATATTTAAACTACACATATTTTCATCATGCATGGTAAATGCAATGCAAATGCACTGGTACCATAAAATCTATTGGAGTACATTGGATTTCTCAGGCTCATCAGGTTGAATGTAGAATGAACCAATTAATCTTAAGACTCAGTACCTTATCATAGCCCTCACAGGTCTTCCATTTCTTAAGCAAGGCCACTTAAAATGCAACAGCTGGAAAATTCCTCACATGATGAGCATGAATGAAGCTTGATTATTACAGCTGCAAACACAAGGCTCAGCTGTTGAAGGTTTTCATTTGGGCTTATTTTAAGATTATTCTCCTGGTTTCAGAGACTTGCAAGGAATTAACTATCTAGAAGAATTGGTTTTAGAGTGACATTTGGCCAAAAATGATCTCTTTTAAAGTAGATCACATATTACAGACACTACAGTGCATACTGAATTTCTTCGAACACAAATGTACATATGGGTCTTTTATTGTAATATTTTTGACTATTACCTTCTCCTTTAACCATGTCCAATTAAACATTAGGTTAATTGTTGCGCCTTGTCTCTTTGTCTTTGCAGAAATAATTCCTTTTCAGCTATGCCCATCCCAAACCCAGCGCACACAAACACTCACATTGTCTCTGACCAACTACGGCTATTCCATTGCTCCCAGCACAGGGAAATTCCATTACAGTCATTTTGGATGATGCATTGGAGTGCTAATGGTGCTCTTCTGGGACAAACACTGTGGGGACAGGGCTGAGGAGGTGAAATCACACTGTTTTCATGTAGATTTTGTATGTGAATGTGTGTGTGTGTGTGTGTGTGTGTGTGTGTGTGTGTGTGTGTGTGTGTGTGTGTGTGTGTGTAAACATGTCGCAAAACTGTAAAATCACTCATTTTGCATTTGATGCTCAGTTAGAAGGATTTTGTGTCTAATGGTGTGTGCAGAATTTTAATGCCCATGCTTGCAAAAAGAGTAGGTCTGTATCTTTGTGTGTGCATACATGCTTAGACTCAGACTTAGACTTTTAATGTCCATCAAACTTAACATAAAATGGAAATTTGTCTTTGACAGTGGCATAAAAACACACAAAAACACACACACATCACAGACAACACTAGTTCTAAATAAATATAAATAGGAATATATAAGTAAAAACTAGGAAATCAGTCCAGTTTGCTTGTGTTTGTGTGCGCAAAGCCTCATCCTTAAATGCCTCCTCTTGACCATCTCGCATAAGGCGGCAAATTTCTAAATTACAGAGTCAGTTGGAAAGTGTAAGCTAATTATTTGTAAACTAATCAACAAAAATGACAGTTTTGCAGTTTATTGATTGAATAAGGACACCATACACACACTTCTGGTCACTGTTATTGCCAATTGGCTGATTTCACAAGTTTTACACAAGAAGACCTGGTATGGATGTCCGCTCTCTTCTTTACACTTAACTCACTGAGCTGCTAGCAGCTGCAATAGGACGAACTGCAAACATCAAGGGTCTACAGACATCCAGAAAATCAGTCTTTAAGCAGATGATTTGTGATTACTCCTACAATACAGGACCCTTATTCTTTAAGGAAAGCTTTACTGTTATAAAATACTTTGCGGTGGTGATTTGGAGGTGAGATTCCCACCATTTGTTCTACAGTTTTAGTTGTTTCTCTATAAGGGCCCTTTCAGTCACAATGTGAGTTGAGCAGCACTAGCTACTGGGGTGCAAGCGCTGCTTTGCTCAACATTGTGAAAAGCCATTGTGGTACCACTGAAAGAGTACAGTGGTGTTGTTGTCACATTGTGTCTGAATGGACCTTAACTGTTCTGAAGCATTCATGTGCTTGTGGGAAATTTTCACAACAAAATTGAGAGCTACAGTAGTGTTGTTTGTCTGAAAATCACTCCTAGCGGATAAACCATGAACAGCATCAAGTATATAGAACTATGTTGGTGGAGGGCCTGATAATTTGACAATGAATCTAATTTCTTTGTCTTTGTTCTCCACTTGTTAGCATGACTTACTTTACATTTATTACATTATGCACTTCTTATACATTATGCATTCACTGAACAAGCAGCGAACGTAGGTCATTCAGATCTATGCAACTCTGAGTTAGCATGAGGAAAAGTTAGGCAGATACAGTATGAAGTGATTAGGGTAGATTTTTTCACTTAATCCCACTTATCATTTTTTACAACCGCTGTTTGAAAAATTTCTAGAAACATATTTGCAGAAGGCAAACATAGTGTGGAAATAATTATTTTCCCTCTTGCTGGAAAAGGTTGCTCTAAATACAAGCCCTGTACATTTCTCCTGACAAATCTTTTTTTCATCTCTCTGAGCTGGAGCAGGAGGCATTAACAAGTTAACTGCCCCTTAACCATTTCTCTGACCTCTATATATACCCCCAACACAGCATCGCCAATTCTGTTCTACAAACACCCCAAAAATAGCCCTAAACCCATCACACACAATTACCCTCAGCAACACAGTGCTCTCAGGGCTATTGGGAGCACTGCACAAACACATAAATAAATACTGTAGGTACAAGCAAGCCAGCAGTCAAAATGAATCACAACCACTTCCAAACATGGATACACTTTATGAAGCAAAAACACAGAGAAAGCCTTGTGTGAGCCTGATAACTACAACATCACCTACATTTCTAGCCACAAAAGATGCGTGGGTGATCAATTAAAACCAACATGTTGCTGAGTTGGAGAAAAATAACAGAAAGGCTTTTTGAGTTGAAGGCAAAATGCTCAGTCAATCAGCTACACATGAGAACAATTTGAAGTGGGGTTAGTTTTAAGTTTAATATTCACCAGGTGGATGCTTTCAAGCAGCTACTTTCAGGTAACCTGTTTTTTGTAAATAGTCTTTAATGATAAGTCGGAGGTTAGTAGGAGGAGAAACAGTGTTGCCAAACTGGGTTTTCCACGCAGCTGGTTTCCTCGAATGGGATGTTAGGATATATTCCAATAAATCGGACCCTTCGGGCTACTAAAATTACAGTAAAAGTATATGTATGTGTTGCCAAATGTATATATGTTACTTATTTTGTAAGACTGTACAAATAAAATAAAGCAACTTTAACATACCATGGCTAATGAAAATTTCTTATGCTTCATATGTTTGCTTGAGGAATATATATAGAATCGGGGGGTAGAGGGGGTTGCTGTGAATGTGCATTACTAATTACTGTTCTTGTAAATACACAGGTCTAACATGCAGCACTGACTTAACAGAAACACTGACTTACGTTCACTGATGTGGACACTTATCTTCTGTCTGTCCACCCACTCTGTTGTGACCACTTGGCAGACCTGATGAGACACAAAGAGGACAAATATACAACATTACAGCCTCTTGCATCCTGATGAGCAAACAAATGAAAACGTGCAGCACATTAATCTGTTTAAAGAGAAAGCTTCACACCAGAGTTCAATATGGAATCAATGTCTGCTATTTATCATTCCACACATGCACAGGTTGTGCGTAACTGACTGGACTCCTTGACAGTTAATGGTGTCATTCTGAGTATGTCTGCAACTTAATAAGATCAAGCAGTCTGAAGACTCCAGACAGATGTGCTGACTGCTCATTAGTCTTTGTTAGTCTGAGCACAGGAAGAAGTGGAAGATACAGTAGAGCAGACAGCAGCACACACACACACACACACACACACACACACACACACACACACACACACACACACACACACACACACACACACACACGCCTCAGGACTGTCTGCAGCAGTGGTGTTTCTTCAACTGTGTGTTTTGTGCTTTCAAAGAGCACGTCTGTACGCCAGCCGTTGCCCTTAGCATCACAGGATGCTCTTTCCCTCTTTCTTTTTGTCCTTCTTGTCTGTGTTGCTGCTGCTGCACACACTCACACATACACAGAAACACACACTAACACAGAGTCTGCCTGGAGGTCTGTGGAGAAGCCTCTATGGGAATATAAAACACACTCTGCATCTGCAATGCAGTTTGTGCTGCTGTGACAAAAATGTTTCAGTCAATTCAATAACACCATGTTACTGTGCAAACTGCACTTGTTACACACAACTGTCCCTGTACCCACACACACTCAGCAGCAACAAAATGATACTTAATGACACTTTTTCAAGCACATACATTATTGATTTTACTTTACCATCTGTTACAAGCTCTTATAGGCTTGTTGTTAAAGATTTGTTCAAAAATAAAAATAAAGTAATAGTAGAAAGTCATTAAAAAACTAATACAACACTGACAGATATCCTGTTTTTTATGCCACACATTCTTTTTCTTCTTTCAAAAACCTGGCAAGACATCGACATTACCCACAATGCAACCTAACCTCACACAGTTCTGTCAGAGATTCTGATGTGTTATGCTACAACCAGAATTTAAAAAAGTTGATGCGCTGTGTAGAACATAAAACAATGTGCTAATTTTCTAATTCTCTTTGACTTTGACCTCATCAGCTTCATTGATTTTTGTAAATATATGTTTATTCTGAATTTGAGGCCAGCAGCACATTTCAAACAAGTTGGGACAGGAGTAAAAAAAGACTGGGAAAGCTGTGGAATGCTCCAAAAACACCTGTTTGGAACATTCCACAGGTAAACAGGTTCGTTGGTAAAAGGTGGTAGTATCGTGACTGGGTGTGAAACGAGCAAGGGTGGAGAGATGTTCCAGTGAAATCAAACAAAGGCTATTCTGTTGTTCATGGTTAAGTCCAGTGCCATACTGTCCAGATTTCTGTTTCTGGTCTTGGTCGGGCACCAATTCCACCAGTTAGCTCAGTTGTTCTCATGCAGGCAAGTAGTGCTGCAGAGTGTCTCATCTGGTTACATTTCTAAGCAACAATATTTTTTCTGGCTAACATAAGTACACTCTATGGCAGAATGTTACTGAACATAAGGGAAAACATTATGTTCTCTGCATGTATCGAGTGGGGGTTACTTTGTCTCTCTCAGCAACCTAATGTAATGAAGCCTTTACAAATATGCCACTGCTCTGATGTGGATATGGTTGAAAATCAGATAAATGTGGCTTTAATGGCTATACACAGCATATCAATAATTCAGAGTAAGGTTTTCTTTTGTTTAGACTACTTAATTTTGGGATTCAGTTATTCATACTGTATGAATGTAAATGCATCTGTGATTGTACTCAGATATAGCATAGTATATTTAGAGTGGTTATAATTTCAGAATATCATCTACAAGCCATTACATCATCTTTAACTCAATCTGATGGCTAAAGAGTTCATACAATGTATGCTTAAGTAGTGCAAGCCCTCTGACTACAATATGGCACATACTGAACATCTGGGGGAAAAATGTTTAACTGGGTTAAGTGCATTGCCAAAGGCCACAGCAGTAGTATGCCCTACTTGAGGAGCCTGTGTATTTGAATAAGGCTGCATTGCTGTGTAATCTGACTGACATGCATAGCAGAGACTCTCGTCATCATCTTGTTGAGCAGCAGCACTGTCTTAGCTGTGCTTGGGAAGACGCCTGAAGTTCTGAACCTGACCCAACTTCACCCTTACCACATTCTCTTTGAGTCAAAACAGACCTGACCACTGCAGCAGGGCAGTATCAAAAAATTACAAATATTTGAAAAATTAGTGCAGCAATGGTTACAGTCAAAAACACAATCCCTTTTTAGTGCATGCTTTCACTACATCCTCAGCCTCTGCATGGTATTCTTACTGTGGCCTGCGTAGCTGAGTGTAAATGATCCCATTCCATTTTCATCTATGACGACACTTATGTCATAATTGACCACAAACAGCACTAGTGCTGCATGAAACCTTTAAGGAATTCATTTGCAATGTCCTAAAACCAGTATATGTGTGTATGAATCAAATCAGTGTGTCTCCTACATTTCTACATTACATTCTTTATTTTTTCAGTCAAACTAGGTTCACTAAAGAGATTATTAAGTGAAAATAAGTATTGTACTTCAGTACTGACTTTGGATACTATTTTGAGGTAGCCTCTTTTACTTGAGTTTTAGTTGAGTGTTTCCATTTTCTACTGTTTTATACTTACAGCAGTTGACCTTGACATGCTTTTTATGTTATTTAATATGTATTTTGATGCTTTATGCTGGTTGACCAGCTATATCTAACTAGCACTTCAATCAGCTGGATCAGCAGGACGTCCACAGACTATAAGATCATTCGAGACCAGAAGTCAAGCAGTCTGCAGAGGTTCATCTATAGCTCAATGTTTCCGTGGGACTGTTTTTTAGTCTCAGTCTCAGGACCCAATGCTCTGTGGGTTTTCTGTCTAGTTGTATTTGATTTCATATTTCAGGGACTGTTTTGCACCTGAGACGGAATATAAATGCAGTAAACCTACTATCATAAAGCACGGTGCATGCTAAAACGTTAGCATGGGGCCTGCCATCACTCAACAATGTCTATACTTGGATGTTAGCATGACACAAAGGTTGAAATGTTAACGTGAAATGATGAATAATTAGTCCTTTATCATTCACTTAGGATTAAGTAATTAAGTCTTAACAGAAGAAACGCCGAGACAATTTTATTTTATTTCTCATTTCCAGGTATTTTCTGTATAGTTAACACTTTGCTTCTCTGTGCATTTGTTACAGTGTTAAAGGAGCACATTTTACGGTCTGTCCACAACTGGGCCTCACATATCTGTGTACCAAATTCACAGAGGTGAATGTAACTGTGCAAAATAACAAATAATGTGTCCTAAAATGTTGAGAGAGCAGAAAGGGCCAACAGTAAATAAGGTGTGTTTCCCCACAGATAGTAAAAAGTAAAGACTACACTGAATGTGTGAAGCAAATAAAGACAAGATTGATGTTGTTGATGCTCTCTATCAAACACACCCCTGTGTAGCTCTCTCTGACATGCTTTCAACGGCCTCACGGGACAATAAGGAGAGCATGTGAGTGTGTGTCACTGTGGGCACTTTGATGTCCAGTCTATCACCTGCAATTCCCTGTTGATCTGTAACAGGTTTAGCACTCACCAATTCACTAATGACTGTCCCAGAGGTGTGTGTGTGTGTGTGTGTGTGTGTGTGTGTGTGTGTGTGTGTGTGTGTGTGTGTGTGTGTGTGTGTGTGTGTGTGTGTGTGACCAGGTATTTATCACGTTGTGGGGACAAAAATCTGTTTACACAGTCATATTGTGTCGACTGACCTCCCTTATGGGGACAAAATGCAGGTCCCCTTAATGTAAATCATTAAATTTTAGGGTGCAGACTGAGGATAGGGTTACGGGTTAGGTAAGGTTAGATTAGGTACAGGGTTAGGAACAGGCAAATAGTGGTTAGGGTTAGGGTTGGGTTAGGGTTTGGGTTTAAGAAAATTTTTTTGTTAAAACTGTGGTGCACTGGCCTAACTGTCTGGATGTGATTAAATGAGTGGATAGAGTTAGTGCATGTGTGTGTTGATGATGGTCAGGGGCAGAATCTCCGTCTTCCAACCAGGGGACCCCGATTCGAATCCTGACGCCGCTCCATGCCTTACCACCAGCACGTGCCCTCTCCGGGCATCCATTTTGTGTGTCTGGAGTAGTTTTGGCTGGGCCTCCATTTTGTGATTTGTTAGAGGTTCTGTCCAGTGTCTTCTTAACTTAAGTATCTTACATTGCCATACGCAAAGTTAGTGGAATACCTGGCCTGGTACATAGCTATGTGTAAGTGAAATGAATAAAATAAATGGGCGATATAAAAAAAAAATTCTTTAAAAAAAAAATAAAAAATTAAAAAATAAATAAGTAATCTTGTATTTATAAGCTATGTATAAAACCTAGTAAAAGTGCAAACGATAAATCAGAATTAAGAATTGTTAAATAAGTGCTATTGAAATAAGTGCCTTTCCATGTAAATAAAACATATTAATAAAGGGTAGACATGCAACCCAATATAAGTTAAGTGCAAAAAAGAGGAAACCATGCAAATATATATGTATATATGATGATAAAAAGCAAGTGCAATAAAATTAATCAATATCATAAATAAATATTTATTTTAAAATAACCATGCAATGTTAGTAATTATATACAAATTTTATAGAACACAGCACACATTCAAGAATAAGGGATATGACGTTATTTTAAAAAAAAATATATATATATATATATATAATAGCTGTACCTAGGTCCATTTGGGAGTAAACGAATGTATGTGTGAAATCTGTAAAAAAAAAAAAAAAAGATTAGGTACAGGGTTAGGAACAGGCAAATAGTGGTTAGGGTTAGGGTTAGGGGAAGGCTCCAGGAAATGAATGTAAGTCTATGTAATGTCCCCACAAGTGATATAAACACAACGTGTGTGTGTGTGTGTGTGTGTGTGTGTGTGTGTGTGTGTGTGTGTGTGTGTGTGTGTGTGTGTGTGTGTGTGTGTGTGTGTGTGTGTGTGTGTAGGTGTATGTTTGTGTGTATGTATTGTTCACCTCTATACATGCATATTCCCCTCCAACAGCCTCCTATTAACCCTCCAGCTATAGCCTTTGAACCCAGGCCATTACTGTGCGCAACCCCCCCAAATACACACACACACACACACACACACACACACACACACACACAATAAATGGCTCACACACACAGTTGAAGGTCACGGGTCACATGCCAAAGAGGTTGTGGAGGAAATGTCTATGACAATGAGATCATTTCCTTGATATAGATGGTCTTTAAACAGGTTGCCATGACAACCTTAGGATAATTGGGACAAGTGTGGAAGGTGCTGGATTCATATTTATGTGTAATGACAATAAATAGTAATTGTTGATTCGGATTCAATATGCAGTCAAGCTTACAACTGTTTACTTCAACACATTTTTGAGAATCAGTGGGCAGAAACTTCAGACTTCCTTATGCTGGATAATCCATCAATCCACCATGAAATAACATCTGTCACATTACTATCCTTCTGTGGTAATATAGTTGAAAGCATGAACTCTGACCTGTGATGCATTTAGTGCTTGTGAAGGGCTCTGAAATCTGAGATATGAGAGTTGGCTGCTGAACAGCTCTGTGTTAATGAGGGCAAATCCAATCCAACAAGCAAACACAGACTCTAAACTCTGCATATCAAAATGTTGACTGTTCAACATGCCTACCTTCAGTTTTATGGAAATATTAACACACAAGAATTTTTTTAACTTCACAAATACTAAATACAAACATGGACCTCTGACAGTAAGTTGTAAGTAGTTGAGGTATGAAGGAAAATCCTAAAAACGTCTTTACTGTCCCATAAGTCGAAATACTTAATACTTAATAATAAGAGAAAAAAATATCTCTTTTGTGAGCTCTCAACTGCAAATCAGCCATTAAGGAAGCCCTTGAGATACGATTGAAAGCTCAGACAACATCTCCTAAGTGGATCTTGGGTGAAAAATGTTTTGCATCTGGTTTGTGCAACCCTTTATTCTAAATACTTTTTGAATTTAATGCCACGATAATGGTAGCAATCTGGTAATTTCACACAAAATATCAATATGAGCCATCAAATGACATTAATCAAACTTCAATTTCTACATCTCACCTTTACAAGAAATGGTTTTGCTCTCTTTAGAATGTTAGAAAGAGCACTGTAGACTGTTCGCGAACCCTTCCACTGAACATCTGCAGACATTATGTATGTATGTGTAAAATTAACCCTTCTTTCCTCAACAAAGCAATGCTCAATTAACCCACAGCCCCTCTATGGGAGCAGAGCAGGAACAAAACAAAGCGGTGTCAGATTGCAAACCTAGCCCTCTGCACCAAGCACCTCCTCCAGGGAAGGTAGGATGGATGAAACTAGGATGGAGGATGGAGAGGGTGTGGGGTGAACGCGTGGTTGCCAGGCGATACGTGTGTATATGTGGATGTCATGCTTGGCAGGAGCTGCAGCTCGATGTTGCAGAATGACCTACTTTTAATCGAAACAGAAAGAAAGAGCAAATAGAAAGAGTGAGTGGGAGAGGAGAGGAGACAAAGTGGGGATGCAGCAGGAAGACCAGCAGGTTCACTGGTTTCATTTTATAGAAAGACAGAAAAGAAAAGAGCAGAGGGGAAGACAGGGAAGGACAGAGAATAAGAGGTGATAAACAATGAGAAAGATGTCCCTGAGGGTCAACAAAAGGAATGACATGAAAAGGAAGAAACAGCAGAGAGGGGAAGACGTAAAAAGAAGAGAGGATGATAAGTTGATTGACTGGTCAACTACATGCATTTGTGTGTGTGTGTGTGTGTGTGTGTGTGTGTGTGTGTGTGTGTGTGTGTGTGTGTGTGTGTGTGTGTGTGTGTGTGTGTGTGTGTGTGTGTGTGTTCATGTTTTTCCAATCCTGAGGGGAAGTGCCCTGCAGCTCACTCCCAGATAAATCAATCCCAGAGTTCCCGGAGTGATGTGAGCTGAAGCACTTCCTGTGTCCACACAGCCTCTTTTATAAGGCTTCTTAATAAATGATGACTGCCACCCGCAGCAATGGGAATATCCTTAAGACTTGTCATCAGCACAGTTCGCCTGACTTGGGCATAGAAGATAGATACGTTGGGATTGAAGCTGATATTTGTGTTTTTAGTAAAAATATCTTGATGACAACAAATAAAATGTTCCATATATTCATTGTTGTGACAGAATTAAGCCAGTATCACAACAAAACGGCCCATATAACCACTGGTCCATGCGGGGCCATCGTGTCTGTGTCTCATTTTGCATCACCAAGGAATGAAAACAACACATTCTCATTCCACAGTCAAGTAATAATAGCAATAATAAATACGCAACATCCACTTACACTTTCAAAATGAAGCTTGCTGGGAAACATCTCAGGTGACAGTCACAGTTTGGTTAGGTTTAAGCACAATAACTACTTGGTGGAGGGCTGACACACTCTCTTAGGGTGGACAAAGTGGAAAAGCACCGAAACCTGACAATATGACTACTGCCACTGTGGTAGTACTACCTCTACAGTATGCTTAAAGTAAGATATCGAAATTTTCTGCACAACATGCACATGCAGAGTTTGGAGCCGTTAACTGCGAGCAAATTGAATCATAAATATATCCATCATATAAGATGCCAGTTTTTAATAAAAAAGCAATATCCACCACAAACAATATATCAGTCAGCAATATACATTCCCAGTGACGCTACATATCTGACCATATCCATGATGCACTGTATCTTTCTCAGTATATACATACTAAAACACACCAAGACAAAACAAGCAGAGCAAATAGCAAGACAACATCATGGCAAGCCATCCAAATCCTTTGCAGTTCTTCCAGAACTGTGGATCACAGTCAGCTCACACTGTCTGAACAGGAAATACAAGAGGCGGGGGGACCCCAATCAGTTTGTTACCCCCTGTCAGTTCCTACCCATCACATCCACAAAGACAGGATGGAGGCAGGAAGACAGAGAGAGGGGCTGGGGGAGGAGAGACAAGAGGGAAAGAGGTTAAAGATTTAGACAGCAAAAGATCAGCAGACAAGACCAAGGAATAGAAAAAGAACGAGACAAAGAATATGTGGTGTTAGAGATGAGGTGAAAGAGAAAGGAATACAAAGATGACATCATTTATTACAGAAGCTGAATAACACTGAATCAGCAACTACACCAACAGACCAATTACAGCATTTGTTATTAGGGGTTGTTAATAAAATGTGGTTTCCATGTGAGCTGATGAAAAATGATTAGATTGGGAGTTGTTAATGTGAAAATGGCAGACAGAATAAGGAGAGAAAAGAAATGTGAATGAGGACCACAGCATGTTTCTCAATAGGCCAGTTTATCTGCCTGGTCGTGTTGCATATCAGCTATAGCAAGCTAGTCGGCTTAGCCCAGTTAGCCAGGTTTGTCAAGCTCATGTAGCATTGCTGCCATCTGAATTGCAAACACAAATAAGAGACCAGAGTACCATAGGACCCTCCCATGACATTCAGATCCACTGTATGGGAGCATTTTGGATCCCAGCTGGTCACATCAAAAATGGGCAACGATCAGTGTGTGCTGACACAGTTCAGCTGAAGTTAGACATGTCTGTGAAAACACATAATATATGATGGCATCACCCAAATGTGTCGATTAGTGGTATAACAGAAACAACTGGAGGATGAGTGTTTCTCCCCACAGCGTTCATGCAGCCTCTCACTGCTGATCTGGTCTGCGCCAAAGCAACAATGAATGCTATAGGAGTGTTCATCTCTGTAGATCTGAAGCTTGAGCTTCACTACAGTGCCCGCATGTGTGCATGAGGTCAGTCCGCTGTGTCTGCCCTGTATAAACAAGTGCAAGCTGCAGTTTGTTAAGGTCAGAGTCTTTCGATGAAACATTTGTGTTATTTATTTTAGTTTTTTTTCTTACTGAAAATATGGCAGTA
This sequence comes from Chaetodon trifascialis, assembly GCF_039877785.1. Lineage (NCBI taxonomy): Eukaryota > Metazoa > Chordata > Actinopteri > Chaetodontiformes > Chaetodontidae > Chaetodon > Chaetodon trifascialis. The sequence goes on along the minus strand of NC_092058.1, from coordinate 32,223,811 downwards.
TTTGATTGCATTAACTGTAGTAACTGAGGTAGGAATTATGGCCAATGCCACTGTTGAATGTTTGCATTTTTCAAAATAGATGACAAAAATGTTATTTTCTATATATATTAAATAGTTTCTTAAAGCTTATCTTTTTTCCACTTCCACTGATTTCTGTGTTTTATTTGTTTATTTTGGGCTTTGCTCTTATTTTATTGCAATTTCTGTATTCTATTCCATTTTATTCTCTTTATTTGTTCATATGAAATGGTGGTGCTGATTTGTATTCATTTTGTTTTCCTTTTCACTAATTGTGTTATTTTATTATTCATTTTGTTAATATATATATCAGAGCTTCACCTTCTCCCATTGACTCCTGTGGTGTTCACCTCTCCCCCCCCCTTCACCTCTTACCTCTCCCTACATCATTACAGTTCCTCAAAAGTAGAAATAGACTTACTCTGATAAATGGGCATACTTGGCTTACCCCTATGAATTGGTCAGTGATCAATGATTTTCAACTCCCTGCAAAACACAGTTAATGCACGTCCTGGTGGCACATGTTCAATGCATGTGTCTGTCATGTTGCCCTACATCCTAGCTACATGTTCAAAGAAAATGCTTTTTTGATAGAACACGGAAAATGTTTTTTTTTTTGTGTGTGTGTGTGTGTGTGTGTGTGTGTGTGTGTGTGTGTGTGTGTGTGTGTGTGTGTGCCTGTATGTGTGTGTTATAGACATTCTAAGATAACAGAAATTTCTAATCATGTCAGACTTCCTGTTTATTATGTCTCAACAAAGAACCATCCTCCATACTTGAACTGAAATATTGAAGACCTCCTGCTGACATTCAAATCACACTAAAGACGTCCCCTCTCACCTTTGTCACGACATCACATATTCATGACATACAAAGAGGCCATTTAGTGATCCCTCCAGGCACACTGCTCACAGTCAAAAACCACACCCACCCACTGGGAGCTGGCAGCCACCCAAACATCTTTTAAAACACTCCTTCTATAGTGCTGGTGAACATCTGGCACAATAGAAGGCTTTCCAATAATAATAGTACTGAAAAAATTGAAGATAAAAGGACCATGTTTAAGTGCAGCACCACTGATTTCTACATGTTTTAACTATTTGTTTATATGATGTCGTAGTCAAAGCAATGTGACCATTAGCGTATTTTTATATGGACTAATACTCTTTGTATCATATTGTCTTTCACTCTACACAACCAGGCCATCAGACGGCAGCAGTTGTGAATCAGTGAGCATGCACTGTAGCAGATGAGAGGACTTCAGCCAGCTGGAGGTTAAATAAATGTTAGGTCAGCTCTGAGGGCTCAGCCAGAGGCTTATGACAAGACTGCTGCAGCTCTGCTCCACTGGAAATGGCTTATTAAGACTGAATCCTCAATGCAACCTGCCTACCTGTGTGTGTGTGTGTGTGTGTGTGTGTGTGTGTGTGTGTGTGTGTGTGTGTGTGTGTGTGTGTGTGTGTGTGTGCTTCCATCCTTGATGAGGAGTGAATGCCCTTACAAAGACACAAAGGATGAAACCACTGCACATAAAAAGGGCTGATTATGACACAGACACACCCTGACAAATGATTTTTAAGATCACGGTGACTCCAGACTGGTCTGTGCTAAAGCAGGTCAGCATAAATAGAGTGTCACCATGAATGACATCAACTTGAAGTGTACAGGAGCTAAGGGTTTGAATATTTTACTACTTTGACTAAAGAAGCACTTCCTTAACTGGAACTCAATGTTGGCAGCAATCAATTTGCCAATATTTTCTTTGTCTATCTCTTAATCACTATATAATGTCAGAAAACAGTGAAAAGGACATCTTCAACCACAGTGTAAAAATCATGTATCGTAATGATATAAATGATATGAATTATCAAATTGATTATCAGAATTTAGTTACTAATTGATTAATTGACTAATTGTTTCAGCATTACTGTATAATAAAATAAATGGAAACAAATCATAAAGGTAGCATATCTTTACCGTCTGATGCTCAGCAGCTGAAAGGCTGCGGCGTCTGTGGCATGTGAGCGGGAATAAACATGCAGAAACAGGTGTATGGTTCTTTTAGAATTAAGTTTTGGGTTAGAGAGGAGAATTAGTCACAGTTTTAGGTTAGGAAATGAGCTGTCAATGGCAGGCCCTCATATGTATAGTAATACAAGAATGTGTGTGTGTGTGTGTGTGTGTGTGTGTGTGTGTGTGTGTGTGTGTGTGTGTGTGTGTGTGTGTGTGTGTGTGTGTGTGTGTGTGTGTGTCTCCAGAGGTAATGTTCCTTTGTGCCAGCCAAAATAAATGAAAGGGTATTCGGGCCTTTTCTCTCTTCATCTCCCCCACCCTCTGACCCACACTCCTCATCTTGTTTTAAATTACCTCTCCCTCTCTCTCCCTTTATCCTCCTACTCTTCGCCTTTATCTCATCTCTGTCAATCTTTTGTTCTCTTTGCCAACATGAGCTCATCAAATTTGATTGTTGTTTGTCTCCATCTAATGCAAAACTCTGCTCCGTCTCTTTTTAACTCATTTCATGTTCTATATTGCCTCATTTTTATCACTTCAGCTCCACCTTCTTTCAATTCAGCTTCCTGCCCTGTTATCACTCATCCATCCATCCATCCATCCATCCATCCATCCATCCATCCATCCATCCATCCATCCATCCTATCTTTTCATCCATGCCTCCATCACCCGCTGTGGTGATGTCAGTTCACCATGCCACCTCATTATCACATCTGGATTTCACTTTGTGCTCCTCCAACCATCAGCTCTCAAGCAACCCCCACACCCCCCTCCAACTCCTCCATCCCTCCTCCTTTTTCAACTTCCTCTTTTCTCCCGTCCTCCACCTCCATTCCTCCTCATCCAATGAGAAAACTCCCTGGTCACCAGGGCTCCTTAGCAACAGCACCACAAGGGAAAGGAGCGATGGAGGTGGGGAGGGAAGGAGGAGGGAGATATGATTGGGGAAGGGGTGGTAAGAAGGGATGAAGATGGGGAGGAGGAGGAGGAGGAGGAGGTGAATGGGTGGGCCAGTGGGAGTATGAGGATGAAGGTGTGTTTGCCATTATCAAAGCTTTGTATCTGAGGGCTGTGTGTCTGTGTGTGGATGAGAGAGAGAGAGAAGGAGAACATATAGGCCTGAAAGGGACGAAGCAAAAGTGCGATCACTGTGTTTTATCAGTGTGTGTTTGTCTGTTTTACTGCAACCAAGCTGAATTCACACAGCAAAAAAGGTTTCCTGTATATATAATCCTGAGGGCATCATTTCAAAGTGTGGCCACCAGCTGCATTGTGTATGTGTGTATGAATATGTGTGTGTGTGTGTGTGTGTATGCATCCTGGACCTGGGTCCAGAACTAGGTGCACCCAGCAGTAACAGCTCATGGTCACATTTCATCACCTGGCTTACACTCTGTCCTCATCTCTCTGTACACAACAAAGCAAAATCCCTCTCAATAAAAAGCCAGTGTTTCTATTTTATTTCCTAATATATCCAAAAAAAAAAAAAAAAAAGAAAAGACAAAACAAAACAAAACAAAACAAAACAAAACAAAACAAAAACATTCAAAGAAGAAAGTCAAAGATGGATATGAAAAACAAGCAGCTGCCTGGTAAGCTCCCAACTGAATGAGTGAATGAATAAACATGAATCTAATTTCTTCTGTCTTCTAGACAGTCTTTTAGGGGTATGTGGCATAAATTTGTCCTATTATGTCTAAACACCAGCCCAAGCAATTACTAGCCTTAGCATTTCCCTCAGATACCATAACAATAAGCTGCAGTAAGTCACATTCACTTTAACAGCTCATATGAGGTAAATATAGATAACAGGCATTACCCAAATCTCAATTTTGACAGCTTGACTGGTCTGTTGAACAAGCTGTTGATAGTCAGTGTTTTGTTTTTGATACGTGCCAGCCACCATCACAGCATAAAGCTGACAGCCAATGTGGATGAATGTTCAACCTCAGTTTGGAGCCAGCAAGACACCAAAATGATATCACATTCTGTCTTGGTCATGGAGGGCACCCTTGAAGAGATTTTTAATCTCAGTTGGATCCTGGTTAAATAAAGGTTGAAATGAATAACAAAATCACAACTTCTGCCACAATTCAATGAATAATTCAATGACAATACAATTATATGTAAGAGAATAACTTTTTGACAAACACCCTTCTGCATTTCTAAAAGCTGTTTCATAATAAAAGCCTACAGCTAGTGGGAAAATTTGTATTTTTGTGAAGCAGCAGCAGGAAATTAGCAGTGGCCTAATATAGCTTCAATATGGCCTGAATGTAAAGTGATGTCGTTTGGGGGCATTTGACAAAATTTGGTGAAAGTCAGTCTCGTCTGATTGTGTTTTTTCCTGGGAGGACTGTCTCTTCTCTACTGGAATGAGGCGGTTTGAAATCATACATCCATGACTTGGTGCTCAGTTGCTCATGATTAAAGCAGGCGATCCTGGGCCTGTGCAAAAACAGCCCAAGCCTACCCCCCCGCTGCTGAGGTCATGTGTAAGGCTTCCATTAATATGTCATTAAGAGGCTTCATGCAGGACACAACTTTTATATCAGCTTTAAAGGACAGTTCCTCTGTAAACATGGGATTCCAGGTCAAATGTAAATGTCATGTTGACTCTTCCTCAGGGACTAAACTTCAGTGACTCTATGACAGTTTTCAGTCAGTTGGGTTCCAAAATTTGGTTGGAAATTTTGGAACCCAACTGACTGAGTTGGCAAGTATTAAGGCAAGTATTAGGTCAGTGTAGATGCAAGGGTAAAAGAGGGGAGGGTGCGGGGGTTATGGGACAGAGGAATCGCACTTCCAGGTCTACCACCTGGCCCCTTGTGATCTACCATAACGCATCATTATTGATGATCTTGTACCAAGTTAGTTTCACTGTACTGCATGTGCTATGGATTCATCACTCCCTTCTCAACCATACGTTGAAAGCAGCTGTCTCTGTCTCCCCAGAGCTGGAGCTAGCCTAGGAGTGTGTTGAGGGCCTGGCTGTTGGGCTACAGCCACAGGTCTTTAGCCACAAGTCTGATTTTACTGCCAAAATATTTGATATCAGTATGAATTATGAGCTTATACAACCACTGAATCTTTTCTGGTAAGCATGGCTATGCCTGCCCCACCATCATACATGGGAACCTGACACAGACACACAACCATACACACACACACACACACACACACACACACACACACACACACACACACACACACACACACACACACACACACACACACACACACACACACGTTGTGTTTATATCACTTGTGGGGACATTACATAGACTTACATTCATTTCCTGGAGCCTTACCCTAACCCTAACCCTAACCCTAACCCTAACCACTATTTGCCTGTTCCTAATCCTGTACCTAACCTAACCTTACCTAACCCGAACCTGTCCTCAGTCTGCACCCTAAAATTTAATGATTTACATTAAGGGGACCTGCATTTTGTCCCCATAAGGGAGGTCAGTCCCCACAATGTGACTGTGTAAAAAGACACACACACACACACACACAGTTTGCAACTTAGCAGCTTTCTTGCTAGATTTAGGTGCACTAGGATGGGCGTTGCGGCACAGTAGGGGGAGGTGTCGGCATAATCAGCCGGCGGATTTGGATTTTCAGTCTATTTCGGTCCACGCCAGCGGCGTAAAAGTGCGCTGAAAGCTCACCACCCCAGAACTGGTCAACTCTGTGCGCCAGCAGCATACTGCTGGGCAAGTGGATTTTTAAACCAGCGGAGTCATGTGCCCACGTCACCAATACCTCACAGGCAGGTTTCCACAGTGTCTGGCATTCACTGCGATCAATAATTAGCAACAGCCATGATTCAATGCAACTATCTGAGTCAGCACATACAGTCAGACCTAAATTTATATATTTTGATCAGGATCTCATCTGACCACCTTGCAAGCGCGTTCAGCACGTGTAATGGTCACTCACCCTGACCGAATGTACACAGGTGAAACAGGGATGTCTGGTGATCTGTGACTCAAATTGCCTGGTGACAAACGTGTATGCCACTTTCCCCGAGTCGGCACATGACTCGTTCATCCTGACGAATTCTAGCATCCCTACAGTCTTTCAGGGGGACACCCCTCTGGATGGGTGGCTGCTAGGTGATAACGGCTATCCACTGAAAACGTGCTTAATGACGCATATATCACACCTTCAACAGCGTGGTTTTAACAGTGTTTTCAGCAGTGCTCAGTCAGTCATCGAATGCACATTTGGGGTTCTCAAAATGTGTTTTAGATGTCTGGACCAGACAGGTGCTTCATTAACACACAGCCCTCAGAGTGCATTCTTCGTGGCATGTTGCATTTTACACAACATGGCTGTACGACATGGATGACACTATGAACTCACGGAGGACACATTAAGGGACTTAAGACGGAGAGAGGCTGAACTGCATGTGCTGTGTCAACTGGAAGAGCAGCAGAGCGCACAGGAGAGGAGGGAGCGTCTCACTGCCCAGCTTTGTCATTAAGTGAGTATTTGCGGTTACATCAATTCAAAAAACATCTGACGATCAATAACTTTCCACACTGAACAGATAGACAGTATTGAAATAAATTTGGCGTGCGAGACTGGACCTCCCGGACCAGACCGTCAGTCTCCTCCTGGGAGAAGTCTGGGCGTCGGACAGTTTCCTGCGCGGGCTCAGTCATCCTCCAAACTTGCCATGCGCCTCGCCAGTGGCGTTTTTAAAGGCGAGGCGAGGAGCTGCTGTGATTGGTGAAGATTTGACTCGGCTGTGTCTAACCCACTCCACGCTTTCTCCCCTCCCTCCTTCCGAGTTGCGCCGATGGGTGGGACTGAGATGAGAAGGGGGAGGAGATGCGCCGGCAGCGCAGTCACGAAAACACCAAAGTCTGCGCTGCCAAATTGCATGTGGATCACTTCCTCTCTTTAGGGCACAGACCCAGGTGTTTCAAATGTGCATACATGCCCTGCTAGCCTATAGCTGATTTGTCATTGAGCCATAATGTCCCTTCTCGAATGTCTAATCCATAGAACATAGACTTGGCTCACTATGTCTGAAACCAACATGAAACCAATGGAGTCTAGCCTTGCAAAAATGAAAAAGTATCAGTTTAAAGAAAGAAACGTACTTTATTGATCACATCACACAGTGAGTTAGTTGCACACTACACGCCATGCTTCTCGTGAAATTGTTTTTCCGCATTTGACCCATTCTTGGACTGTCAATCCTCCGCGGCAGACCAGGAGCGGTGGGCTGCCAGCTGCCAGCTGATGCCGGTGCCAGCGCCCGGGAACCCATCTTTTTTCGTCACCATTGGTCAGGTGGTGATCTTCTTGCATGTTTTTAGTGGGGGTTATTACGGAGGAAACCCTGGGTGAACACGGGGAGAACATGCAAACTCCACACAGAAAGGCCTCCTTTTTTCCTCGAGCAGCAGCACCAGAGGCATGGTGGAGGACACGCCACCAGCGCCACAGCGGGATTTGAACCGGGGACCTTCTAGCTGTGAGGCGACAGTGTTACCACTTGAGCCACCGTGCTAATTTAATTTCATAGATTAAACAGCACTGAAATTCTGTAAAAGTAACTTGACAATAGAACAGCTGTCTGCAAACGCAATTGAGTATTTAAAGTGCAAACAGACAACTTTTCCCCCTAGTGTTTCAAAGTGGTATAATCTTTTTCCTCTTCCTCAGAGCCTAACTACCAACAACCAATCAACATCACTTTGGAAATAAGAGAAGACAGAAACATGCTCACTGAATAAGTAAAGGAAAATTGTTATAATCTTGTGGAGAAAAAAAAATTGTTTGTGAATTGCTTCGCACAAACAAACTACAGTTTTGGTTGGTGTTGCGGTGGAGGTGGAGATTGTAACTATGGTTCACTCACTTCCCATAGCATTAAACATATTACGTCATTCTAGCAGGCATCAAGCACTAATACAGACGCTGCATCTGAAATTCGTTTAAGAAGAAGAAGAATTTTCTTTATTTGTCACATTTTATACACAACATGCAGTTGAGGAGGAAACTGTACACGCCATGCATATGTGAAATTCCATCCCGCTATTTGACCCGTCCATGGTCAGTCCTTCCTCCACGGCAGACCAGGAGCGGTGGGCTGCCAGTCGACCAGCGCCCAGGGACCAGTTCCTTTTCGTCAGGTGGTGATCCTCTTGCATGTTTTTAGTGGGGGTATTTTTATGGAGGATACCCCAGGTGAACACGGGGAGAACATGCAAACTCCACACAGAAAGGCCCCTTATTTTTCCTCAAGCAGCGGGCACCAAAGGCATGGTGGAGGACACGCCCAGCGCCCACAGCGAGATTCGAACCGGGGACCTTCTAGCTGTGAGGCAAAGGTCCTCCGGTTCGAAGTTTATAAATTGCACATGGGGAATATGACTCAGGCTGAACATTTTTTTCTTAAAATGTATCTTGCAGATACATTGTAGATATTTCCAGAGATGTCTTTATTTGGGCATTAAAATGTATTGACTGTATTTTTCTGTTGATTAATGCCTAACTGCTTCCTATTTTAAATTGTGACTATGTCAGATAGATGCTCCTGTGTGTGTGCATGTGTGTGTGTGTGTGAGAGAGAGAGAGAGAGAGAGAGAGAGAGAGAGAGAGAGAGAGAGAGAGAGAGAGAGAGAGAGGCTGCAGGACAGACCAGCCAATGGCAGAATTACTTAAATTACCGTGGTAACCTCAGGCAGGTGGGCTTATGCTGGAAAATTAGGCCTGGTAGCCAAGCTTAGACACACATGCACGCACACACGCACACACACACACACACACACACACACACACACACACACACACACAGAGTTGTCCTTTCCAATTTTCCTGGCATAATTATACCATTACCAAATTTCATTTTCCTAGGTCTCTCTCCCCCTTTCCACTCTTTTTCTCCTCCTTTCTCTTGCACAGACATCTGCAAAATGACATTAAGTCCATTACCGGATGTATGTCCATCTACAGAAACACAATGGACAGAAGCCTCCCTCTCTATTCATTCATTACATCTATCCCTTCCATCTCTCCTTCACCTCCTCATGTGGAAAATACAGCTGGTCCAAAGTCAGTCTTCTATATTTTCATGCCTTCTGTCCTTTTCATTGTGCTTCTCTTCTCTCTTCTTGTCATGTTGTTGTGCCCTTTTTTAATCCTCCTTTCAGATTAGGTTTGGGGAATAGTTTACAGATAATATATACAGAACATCTGAACTTTACAATCATGAAGAACTACATTTCCTCTTTGTTTCAGTCCCCCATGTCCTTATCTGGCTTTCTCTTGACACAATACCAGTTCAGTGTGAGTATGACTGTATTTGTGTCATGTGTCTGTGTATTCGTGAAATGAAGTACATGAGTGCGCCTGTACATTTAAACACTGTGAGGAAAGCCCTCCCACCGCTCCCTGTCTTACAAATCAGCAGCACCAGCAGTTAAAATGAGTGAGAGCGTGGGCTGGAGGAGACAAAAGCTGCCCTCATAACCACCACACAGCCCTGGTGGTGTTTGTCCAGGCTTGAGTTATTGTTTTCCAGTAGTTTTCTTTCCTCCAACTGCACTAAAATGCATCAATGTGCCAATTGTGTTTCCATATGAGATGTTTGGCTTAGTGCCTGCTGGCTTAGTGTGGACAGAAAGCTAAAAACCAGATGTGTTTGCACGGTTCATGTGGTTGTAGTCTAAAACTGACATAGTGTGCAATCTCTGTCTTCTTTTCATTAGAAATGTCTCTCTCCAGATCTCTCACCCATTGAGCAGAGCTGATGCATACTGCTATGGTCAGTCAACACATCCTAATATCTAAACCACTGAATAGGTCAATTGCCAGGTTTCCCAAAATGACACATACCACAGTTGGAGAGTACCAGAAAAACCTTCATCCTCACATCATTACTGCTGTGAAACAGTAGGTTTAGACACCAAAACTACTTTTAGGTTACGTTTAGGATAGGTTTAAAATCCTGAGTTAAAATAAATATGTTACTGTTACACATGTGCTGTAACTTAAGTGCGCTACATACCTTAAAACGGTTTAACGTTTGCTTTCAGTGTCACACAGGACATAAACAGCCGTCTCGTGTTTGTTTGACCCATCAATCCACCTCACCTTCCTCTAAATGCAGATTTTCTTGCTCTTTATACTATGTCACCTGACTTCTTCCTTTGCTCACATCATGATTACTGTGGCCACTAGAGGTTGCCACCTAATACTTACTGTAAATATAGGTCGTGATAATCTACTTGCAAAGTCATCCTACGTGATCATTTTCCTGGTGAGAACGGGCTCCAGAAAAGCATAGATTATTTTACCTGAAACCTAAGACTGCAACGAGACCTAAATAATTAATACTGAGCCTGTTACTTCAGGTGATGTTCAAAAATGTAAATGGGCATTGAGCAGACTGCTGAAAAGTGGATTTGAAGTGTGGAATGTCACATGTCCACAGGAAACAGAAGTGTATCGAGAACTGTCTCCTGAAGCGCATCACACATTTCAGGAGCTGCTACAGAAACACTGACTCCTCTTCTGGCCACTGTGTGAGCCCATCTACAAAGATAGCAAGCTCAACAATGTTAAATGTAGCACTGATATACATTCTTACTAATCTACTTTGTTATATGCATGCCATGTAGCATACAGTATATCAAGCATACATCATCTCTATCCATGTGTCATATCTTGGTAAATGGGTAAATTCAAACGAGAGAGATCAAACAAAGGCTATTCCAGCAGCAGCATTTGTCATAAATTAAAGGAACCATTTCACAACTGAGTGGAGCAATGGCCAGTGGCAAGCTGAGTCCTGAAACCTAACCAATCAAGGGAGTCATTGAGTGGAATTGATATTATGGATTTATGACCCATTCTAAAAAGCGGTACACAGATGTGCTCAGAGAACTGATTTACTCTTTCATTATTTACAGGAGTAATCTTCAAGCTCCCTTACTGTGATTCTGTCTCAATCTACCATGGTGTGTCTTCTACTGCATGAGATCATCTGTGTCTTTTTAGTCATGCTGGGTCCCACTGCTCATGCTAACCTGTGTGTGTGTCTGTCCATCCATTCAGTTGGTATGCCCTAATGCATGCCTGTCATACCTAATGCAGCATACAATGCACCATTTAAAATAAACTGTTTTCCATTTCAAGCACCCATTTAATTCTTTGAGTCTTTAAATCTTCAATTGAAAACATGCAACGGCAAGTTCCAATTACTTACATATTTAATCTTCAGGTTTTTTGCAAACAGCCTCTCACTAATATTGTGAAAGCCTTACTGATAGCAAACTTGGGTATGCACTGTTTTTAAATTCCTCTTACAACTTAGGTCTTCTTATGCCTGTGTTAACATTACATCTGCTTTCATTAACAGAGTGTTAACAGAATTCCTCTGTTGCAAATAATACAAGAGATGAGAGAAGACTGGCAACGTATGGAGAAGGCAGGAATAAAAACAGTGGACTGCAATTTTGGAGATGAAAAATGTTCACGAGGACACATTTGCCCTCTGAAAATACCTACAGCAGCACACAGTCCTGGTCTGAGAGGACACACACGACCAACGACTGTCAGTTAGCACCTTTTGTTCCAGAGCATTTGTGTCTGAGTGTTAATTTTTGATTGTGTGTCATAGCTTAACAGACAGGTCTGTCCCCAGGCCTAATATCAAACACACACAGATGGATGCCTGTCACTAATGTAGGTTAAGTAATTGTCTCGTGGGCACAACATCTGTATTTCAAACTGGAATCAGGCATCTGCATCTTGACCTTCTTTAATATCTCATTCCTGTTTCTCCCTCTCACTCACCCAACTCCCCTGTTTTCCCTGATTTCCTTATTACCAGTTTGTTTTAAAATCACTGACTACATTTCCCACATGTTAGCATGAAGATTTCCTTCTGGAGAAATGCAGATTTGTCAAAACACCTTTCATAAGACAACTGGTGCAACACAAGAAAAGTGTCACAGCGCCAGACACATCACCGTCATGATTATCAAATCACACAAATCCTGTGTTCCAAATTTTGCACTTGTCTTGCCTTGAATACATCTTTTCTTACGTGGGCTATTCCTCTTGGCTGTATATTACTTCCTGATCTTTACATAACAAGCTAATGTTGTGTTGGTAATCACAGAAAAACATAATCATCAGATCACAAAAGATGATGAATGACTGAAATGATTATTAAGTGATTACCAAAGTGAAAATATTCCTACTTTAAATTGCTTTTCAACAGTAGTCACACCAGCAGGGTAAAGACCTGAAATTCAAAGCATCTTCTATTTTTTTCAAGTGAGATGGACCATCAGCACAGAGGATAATCTTCAGCAGTTTATTTCCTGCTCAACTTAACACACACAGTACTCAGACAGAGTATTTCATGACAGGAACTTGGTTTCTGCTGCATGCAATGCTTTTAGTTGAATATTCTGCTGATGAGGGCTTATCCACCACTATGTAGCTATGCACATGCACATGTATGGGAAACACATGTAAACACACACACACACACACATGCATGCACACATGCACACACACACACTCTGAGCCAACAGATTAACTGGACATGGCTGAAGAGGAGTCATCTACAGCTAAATCTCTATGGTTACATAAATGCAGTCCAAGCAGCAGCAATGGGGAAGAAATACAGAGGGGAGCAGACTGAAGACTAATGAAAAAATATGTTTATGTAATCTATTACTATATATATTCTGTTGTCATTGGTTTTATACTCAACATATAAGACATAAAAGAGTTGCATATGGTTTCATTTAAAAATAGGAAAAAAAAAAAAACAGTATAAAACATTTTCAGTATTTGTGGAACAAACTGAATTAAAAATGTGCATGAACTCTGTGCTATTGAATGTTAATTTAACTTAATTATTAATAATAAGTTCATCAACACCCAATCAAATTGCTGATATCACATCATGTGGCTTTGGACTAGACAATCCTGGAATCACATGATGCTATAATGAAGTGATAATGTAAAAGACCTTGCCAGTAGTGTTTATTATTATAAGAAGATAATTCTTTCAAGTTCAGATTGCATTAGAATTGAATTCAACAATGAATTATCCACACGAAAATATAATAATGGCTGTGGTAATGATTTACTGATATCAAAATGCAAATGCAAAACTAATGAAATTGATGTCCGTTCCTCTGCTTCCCAACAGCAACATGACTGACATCGGATACATGGCCTTGGGCATTGTTCTCTCTAGAAAAAAAGCCATGTAATGTGGGAAGATCACACAGTGACAATTTGTTCTGATCTTTTCCCTTTGGCCATGGAGAAAGGGGGAAGGGGGAGGAGAGGGGAGGATGGGTTTGTTAGTATGAAACCTCTCGACCAAATATTTTCAGTGAAAGGCCCGTCATTGTCCATTAGGGTCTCTCTCTCACTCTCTCTCTCTCTTTCTTTCTGTTTTCTGGGTGCATTAACCTCCTCTTCACAATACTCCCAAACAAAGAACGACTGTACTTGTGTGTGTGTGTGTGTGTGTGTGTGTGTGTGTGTGTGTGTGTGTGTGTGTGTGTGTGTGTGTGTGTGTGCATTCAATGCTTTGGCACTCCCACTCCTGACCGTCCACCCTTTCAGCATCCCTCAGCAAACACTTATCCACATCACAACACAGACACACACCTGCACATGAAAAAAAAACACTTGTATTAATGCAACAATCCTCCCACTTGCATATGCCACACACAGAAAACACACACACACACACACACACACACACACACACATACACACACACACTTTGACACAAAAAACATGAAAAAAAAACATGTGAAAGAGCTGTCTGAAAGATAAATGTGTGTACAGTGTTAAAATCATTCTATGTGACAAACAAACAGCGCGTTCAGACAGCTTTACGTCACTACAGCCACTTAGGCTTTTGCTGATATGTCATGTTGCCAATGTTATACAACATACAAAAAAATCATGCAACATATATAATAAATAATGTTCAATGTAGAAGGTGATAACGCTGAAATTTGAAAAGCAAGACTACAATTTGTAAGATTGGTTTTGCACATTTTTAGTGTGAAAACATGGTCTGACAGTTGATTGAACATAGGCCAGTCACTATCAGGTCAAAGAACTATAGAGAGTGTTAAGATGACAAAGGGGAGGTTGTGGCTCAGGGAGTCATCCACCTTACTCTGGGTTGGCAGTTCCATCTTTTATTATCTTGACTTCCTCTGTGTTCATGTCCTTGGCCATTTATTACTTTCATCTGCCTTACTGGCTATGTTTTTTTCTTTCATGAAACACTTGACAAAAAAAGTACTCTTAGCATTATCATTATTATATATCTGTTGAGTCTCAAATAGAAATAGAAATTGGTGGCAGGCTACAGTCATTAGGTAACAGTACAGTGAAAGACGGAAAATCACTGAATGGTCTGATACATACAGTAGCAGACATAGATGATATAACAAACTCCAGTCTGTACTGCAAAGCAGCAGAATGAGAAGCACTCAGTTGGGTCAATATGAGCTAGCTAACTTGTCAGAAGGTTAACTTCCAAAAGCAACTTCCTGTCACTGTTGTGCCAATCAAGCATACAAATATCGTACACTTACCCAGATACTGGTTAGCTAGCAAATAACTGATGGGATGTATAATTATACGCACATCACATTCTGTAGGTCTGAAGCTGTTTGTAAAGCAGCTTCAATGAAAAAAAGGGACGTCTGCACACTGCAAGCCATGAGATGTGTTCAGAGAGACATCATGTATGTGCGCGCACGCACACACACACACACACACACACACACACACACACACACACACACACACACACACACACACACACACACACACACACACACACACACACGCCTGCTCTACGATGACACTTTAAACAAAATGTTAGCATTGTCAAGTAATAAACTACTATTAAGAGTAAGAATGTAGTATGAGACAGCAGACAGTGGGGATGAGAGCTGGACGCCTCCAGTGTGGCTGACGGTAGCCACACGGCATCATAACTTGTGTGATGGTTGATATTGCGGGAAGTGAAGCTAACTATGCTACTGACCACATTGTGGGTGTCTGAGCATGAAACAGAAACTTAAATATATAAAAATGGAGACAGGCAGCCTTACAAGTAACTGTGGCCAATGAGAGAGCATGCACGCAAGACATAATCTATATTTTTCCAATCAACTGTGGCAGACAGACTAATCAGTGTGTGTGTGTGTGTGTGTGTGTGTGTGTGTGTGTGTGTGTGTGTGTGTGTATGTGTGTGTGTGTGTGTGTGTGTGCACCACTAGAAGCCTAATAGTATAGAGATCTGTAACCACATTGCATTTCTCTTCATTGTAACAGCCCGAATGAAATAGCCGATATGGAGACATTTAAAAACAAAAGGAAAAAAAAAAATAGTAGTGGAAATATCCACCATCTTTTTCCAATGAAACACTGAAATTATGAATATGTGGAAATAATGAGGAGCTACAGCACACATCTTCCACAGTAACATTAACTCTGTTAAAGCACATGCCATGCAGGAGAACTAATTCAAGACTGAATGAAAGTTTCACACCCGCATTTACTCATACACAGAGAGCAGCAGCAGTCTGAATTATTAGATTTTGAATACATTCTGCAGTTCGTGAAGAGATGGAAGCAATGACAGAAAAATGTGGGAAAAATGAGGGACAAAGGCTGTGATGCATTCAAACCCACGCTAAAGTAACAGTACACTGCATTCTGTTTGACCCACAAGGACAGTACACTACTGTCTTTGAAGTTCTCAACAAAGAAGTGTCTTTGTGAGGCTTTACAGAACACTGTCAAAATGTTGGTATATTCAGACAGTTGTTATTTGTCACATACAATTTAGAACTGCTATTTCTGTGATTTGCAAAACTGGCGATTACTGTGAATTTGACAATTTCTCATTTTTGCTTAAAAGGTGGCTAAGCTCTACTTTGACACAGCAGATAAAAGTGGAAAGCTAAGAGGAAGTTGGTTTAATCTCCCCTTCACAAACACAAACACAAACACACACACACACACACACACACACACACACCAAGTGTACAGTATATCAGTACCTCTGTCAGTGCAGCTCTTGCTTCCAGGTGTACAGTACTGCTGGGTGACTGTGTTGTATCTCCATCCCCATCAATCCTTCAGCATCCAAGAAACCAAAGAAAAAACAGCAAACACAAAGACTGAGCATCTGTCAGTGGACGGAGACACAGAGACAACAGATGGAACAGCTGTAAAAATGGAGGAAAACACTACAATCTGTCCATCTCTTTTGATTTTCTTCTTCCTCACGCGTCTAACCCTTTCTCTCTCTTTGCTCTGGATGTTCTCAGTCTGCGCTCTCTCTCTCTCTCTCTCTCTCTCTCTCTCTCTCTCTCTCTCTCTCACACACACACACACACACACACATTGATTCTCCATCTGTCACCGCCCCCTCTCCTTCATCCCTCCCACCTCATAAATTATTAATGAGCTTGAGACACACACACACACACACACACACACACACACACACACACACACACACACACACACTCCACTGCTGTCAAACACTTTCACACACGTTACAAGCTAGACACAACTGTCCCACACGCACACGCAAGTCAAATACTGTGGACATCCATTGTACGATCCACTTTTATATCTGTATGAGACCACAGAGGCATGTTTCTGCTTGATTTTTGGGACTCAATAAATAAAAACAACAACATAAAACCACAGAAATAATTCAGCTACAGGTTTGGTCAGAGATCTGTAAGAGTTTGTTGGTTTGATTTTAATACAGTATCTCTAAATATCTTTAGCAATCTTAACAATTTTACAAACCAAACTGATGGTAATTGATATTTAGATTGAAAAAAGTGTTTACAATCAAATTTTTGTGAGTGATAAATGATGATAAAATTAATGAATTCATCAAACTGCAATCCTGTATAAAATAAAGGACTTTTAGAATCAAGCTTCATTATACACTTCTTACTATTCACTACTGCCATACTTTGCTCACTGTGTGGAAGTCTGAGGAAACACATAAAACAAATACGAGGGCTCTAAGAACTGTAAATGAAACTACTTTACGTGAACCTACCATTTGTAAAAATAAAGGTTCTAATATATAGAGACTTTAAAGCAGCTCATTTCATGTATAAGGTCAAAAAGAAACTGCCACCTGTAAGTGTCCAAATATTGTTTAAACTGAGAGAAAGTCAATGTGATTTTATTGGAATCTGAATATGAAGAAACAAAGAGTGAGGTGGGCTAGTATGAACCGTTATAGCAGAGCTAAAAATGAATGGCACAGTTCGTAAGTTTAGAACAAGTTCTGAAATAATTTTACAACCATGTGTAAACATCTTGTGTAATCATTCACAGACCAAAATATTTTTTCATTTCAGTGTCAGTTTCAAAGAGCTCAAACATCCAACAACAGAAAAACTCCTTCTTATAAATTGGTTTTTAGTTATTTGTAACATGTCCACATGCAAAACTGTTGGATCCTTTTACTGTATGCCTGCAGTTGCACAGCTGGCATCATTTCCTGGTAACATGTACCTGGTAAAAGATTTGCACTTGGACTTCACTTTGAAGTATAACGTACTATAGTCAGGGGTGCCCATTTTTAGTCGGATACTCAGCTGAGTACCAGGAGTGTCTCCCTCACTGTCTTCTCCTTCTGATACCTGTGTAGTATAGTTAATGAAGGTGCACGTCCCAGTCCCCTTGAGACTCAGATTAGCTGTCTCCATCAACAGCTGGCTTTGGGTCAAATTTCTCTGTGGTCACCTTTGACAGGTGAATGTGCATCAGGGCTGAGAGACGAGTACGTGTTCTGTACTTGTTTTTATTATGTTGAGACATGAGAATCCCTTCTCACATGCTGCACTGCTCAGAGGCAGCTGAAGAGACAATTTCACCAGGAACAATCTGGATTGCGTGTATTTACTATTTGGAGCAAATCATTCAATTCAGTTCAACCTTTATTTTAACTCGGAAATACACTGAGGTAGAGACCTCATTTACAATGTAGCCGAGTAAAACAATAAAAACAAAAGCAGATAAATGAAAGCAACAACAATGAAAAAAACAGTAAAAATGTAAAAAGCATTAATCAAGTAAAACAGGAACACCTAGAAGCAAAATGTGATACAGTTAAAGATTTAAATTGCCCTATGGATAAAAATGAGGAAAGCTTTAAATGGCTCTGCGTGTTGTTCCACGTTGCAGGTGCACAATATGAAAAACTGGATTTTTCAAATTCAGTAAAGAGCTGGCACCTGCAGATCAGACACTGAGGACACTGCCAAGCATGTTCCTGCTTGCTTTAAGTACATCCATTCTTTCACAGTGGAGTCTCAAATTATAAGATGGCTTCATATTTCTGAAGAATGATGCACATCATTGTGTTGAAAAATGGTAGAGGTCTTGTATTTCTTAATTTTTGTAAGAATCAAAAACTAAAACATGCCTCCATGCCAACCATCTGATACCATGGACCTTGCTAAGTTTCAAAAAAGAGATTCCACTCTCTTCATACAACTTCTTCAGCATGGCAGTATTTTTTGCTCCATGGCAGTAGCCTGACAATGGAATCTCACAGTAAGGAACCTAGGGATCAGCTGATTTCATACAGTTCTTGAGGGTGTGTGTAGTACACTAGTTTTGGGAAAATGGTGTTGTATGTTCCGACATTGACATCAGCCCTGTCTGTGCACACAGCAACCAACCCTGTCATCCAGTCATGCGAGCCTCTATCGTGGAAGAACATCACTAGTAGTGCATCTGTTATGGCCTGTGCAGTGCAGTCAGCACCCAGCTCAGTTCAGTTAAGTCCAGGGAAGTCAAACTGTTCATTGTAAGACACAAACAACAATGGAGAGTAAATATTTTCCCGCATTCGCAGTACACAAAGGCACTTTTTCAAGCAGCTGATGTTACATATGTCAGATTTTTGTCATGCATATGTATCCGCGTACCGGTTATGTGCTACCCTTGACAAGTTTTTAAGCCTTTGTTGAAGTGTCAACAGGGAGAATCACGGTTCCACAGAAATATAAGAAGAAGGTATGGTAAGACAATTACCTGGTTCATCATTCAACTGAAAATGAATCAGTGATAATTTCAGAAATATGTCATTTATCAAACAAAAACAACAAAAGTGACATACAGCTTCACAAACATGGGGTTTGATTGCATGGTCAATGGGGTTTTGTACTGCTGGTCACAGGATAAACTATTTCATGTCACTTGACACTGTGAAGGCGATGAGCCCCTGTGTGTTTGAATCGGCTGAATTTTTTTGAGCTGCTGTGTAGCTGATAGACCTTGGTCTTGTTTTTAATCTTGCAGCCATAATAATAAAAGCTTTTTATTGTATGATTGATCTGCCAACACATGTAAATCCCCACATGTAAATGAAATCCATTAAAGCTGAAACACACACATCAGCCATGCATGAACACATTCACATGCAAAACACACACAGGTCACGAAGAAGACAGGGTCGATCATGCATGAATGTAGAGCATGCAAGCACACACACACAGATTTGTCCATGCATGCAGTGTAGGCTCGGAACCCCCCCCCCCCCCCCTCAGCTGCCGGCTATGTGAGTTTTCTCATGGATGAGACATGGCTGGAAGGAAGGTCAGTCAGAAAATAGTGTGTGTGTGTGTGTGTGTGTGTGTGTGTGTGTGTGTGTGTGTGTGTGTGTGTGTGTGTGTGTGTGTGTGTGTCTGTGTGTGTCTGTGTGTGTCTGTGTGTGTGTGTGTGTGTGTGTGTCGGTGTGTGGGTGGGTGTGTGTGAGTGTGGTGTGTGTGAGTGTGTGTGTGTGTGTGTGTGTGTGTGTGTGTGTGTGTGTGTGTGTGTGTGTGTGTGTGTGTGTGTGTGTGTGTGTGTGTGCGTGTGTGTGGGTGTGTGTGTGGGTGCGTGTGTGTGTCTGTAAGATGTGATAGAAACTAAACCCAGCAAAAGTACATGGACAGATATCAGGTAAAATGTTAGTAAACACTAGCCTTTACTGTAACACTACCAATGCACATTCAAATGAAAGCTCCTACTTGTTATTATCTGTTGTCTTCCCCAAAGTCAGATACGACGATTTATGTATCAGACTGATGAGCAGTCCATTCAAGAGTCAGGCCGGTTTTATCTAGATTTAGGGCAGAGTGTAAACCTGCCAACCCAAGGGCAGGACCTTGAAGATGTTGAATACAGTCACTGCATCCAGCTGTTGATTATAAAAAAACACTCAAGTAGAGATGTCATGTTGGCCTACAGGCAAATCTATACCACTTTGAGCAAAACATCCCCCATCCCCGCTCCATTTTACTCGTGCTTCCAGGCTTTGTGCAAGGCTATGCTAAACACACTGTGGGGCTATTTCTCAGAAATTATATTGATATTAATCCTCTTATTAATCCATTCTGGGTAAGACAGCAAGTAAATAAATTTACTAAAAAGTCAAATCATTCCTTCAAAGTAATCGCTACTTCAAAGGTAGTTGCACAACATTGTTCTGTACAGGTGACCAAGAAAGGTATCATCTTAAATAAACCTTAATTTTTTAAAGGTCATGACACTCAATTAATTACACTACAGAACAGATGAAGAGAAACCAAGAAACAAACAAAGAGATCTGCAGAGGCAGACATGTTGTTAGTTATTCTAGATTATACATTTACATGTATGTCATCTAAGAGTTACTGTAATTACCTCCGTCTGTTTATGTCAACATCCAGGTCATAAAACTCTGATACATCCAACTGGAAGTCAAATAATACTGACATGCCTGAAAAAAATACAAATGCCTGATGTCAATCCATCATTCAAGGTAATTCAGGCCAAAGGTAATGATTATAGTGTTTTGCTTTCAGTGCTCATTATTTCTCACACTTGCATGACCAATTCTGCCATCACACCATCAGCTTGAGTTGTATTTAACATGCAAATCTTTCCCTTCTCTACCTTCTATCACACATGATGTGATGTGGCATTGGACCTTTACAATGCCTGGAAACCAGGTGGAGCAATGCTGGGAATTATGTGAGGTCCCCAAAAGGCATGAATAATAAGGATAATTAAGGTGTTAGCCATCCTGCACAAACAGCTGCAACAAAACAAACAGGTGAAAAGGAAGATGTCAATCAAGCACCGCCCGTTCATCAATGCACCAACATTTAAACCCCAGTCAAACATGATAATTGGTAAATAAAAATGTGGGATATTTTCACTTGTGTTTTTTTAATTAGCAAATTCAAAATGTGGGATTTCATGGCAGAGAAAATTCAGAAAAAGCAAGACAGAGCAGAAAATTTAGAGGGCGGGAGAGACGGTCAGTGAGAGGACGAGAGGACGGTTGGCTGGAAGATTTGGATGTTAGACCTCCTCCTGCCGAGGTTAACACCAGAGGCCTGGTGAGACACATGAAGACAGAGAGTTTCAGTTTCATGTGTTTTGCCCTGGTGTGTGTGTATGTGTGTTTGTATCTAGGCTTGACCTCCTGACCTTGGCCAGCATTTTCTGCTCCCTTCTGTCTCCGGCCTCACCCCCAAACAATCAATAACCTCCCCACCTGCTGCCGCTAGCTGTGACATGCAAATAACCCTCGCATATCATTAAAACATATGCCCTGACAACAATAGGATAACCTCAACCCCCACCTCTGCTTTTCCTTAAGACGTCAGCCAAGACATTCACACACACACGCGCGCGTGCGTGCACACACACACACGCCGAGTGCACAAACAAAAGCAAAAACAACATCAACTCGTGCCCAGATGGACTCCAGTCAGTTGACCTCTGCTCAGATCTGCAACAGACAAGCAAACAGACATTGAGACAAGTGCACTTGAGCCCCCCTCATATCTCAACACACACACACACACACACACACGCACGCACGCACGCGCACACACACACACCTCATTAATCTTCAATCCTGCTTGCATCTTGGAGTTATCCTCCTATCCAATAACTTACAGTTGTTTAATGTAAAATATTATGATTAATATTGAATTTAAATTATATAGACTGAGGGCAGCATACAAAAGAAAGTCAAAATTAAATACAGTACATGATTCATGTCTTAAGGTCCCATCTCTGTGACGAAATAAAAAAGTGACATGTTAGCACAGTTGGCTAAGATTGATGTCAATCATATATTGACTCTACAGCTTTTGTGTCTTTTTATACATAATTTTCCCCATATATGACCACCCTTCATACTTTTGTGATGTAATGATTACCAAGCCGTCTCCATGACAACTGCAAAGATTCTATTCACTGATGAAGACTGAGTGATGCAGTTAAAGGCTGAGAGAGACAATGCAGTTGAACTTTGATTGTTTTGTCAAAGTACTGTTTGCAAAAGTGAAGAATCTTCACTTCCCAAACACTCACTTTTACAAAATTTAAAAAATTAAGATCGGAGTATTGGTCCTTCAGGTGTTTTGCTAAGTTTGTTGTTAGCATCTTTTGTTAGCACTGTGCTGCGTAGCATCACTTGTATATAGGCTTGCTTGTAGCTGCCCCCTAGTTCACTTGCCTTAAATGTCAAGTATTTCCAAACAGCTCTCCTGCTGTTTTCTTTGTCACAGAGGCTCTGCACTCATCATCTTTAATGAGCGAACACCTTAAAAATATCCGTAATATACCCCGGCCTATGAAGAGCTATGACTAAGAATGTTTTTGAAAACAGTATTTGGTATCACTCTGGAACTCAAACTGAAAAAGAATTGAGTGAGGAATTAAAAAATGTGGAAACAGGAAGCAAAAGATACAATAGAAGAAATGAAGACAGCTGCATAGCAAGACAACTGTACTTATTACAGTTTATGCCACGGGGGTCCAAGTGTTAATTAACTCTGTCGCTGACCCCTCTGCACACACATCCCCCACACACATGCACAGTATAGTCATGTCCTGTGGCTATTGAACCGGGTGTGGGGGCAGATCTCACCCTGGGCACTGAGAGAGTTTGGTTTTCCAATCAAATCACTACAAAACAGAGTGTATGCACGCACAACACACACACACACACACACACACACACACACACACACACACACACACACACAACTAACTGTAGAGGACAGTGGTGTATGACTCAGTAGAAACCAGTGGTTGGAGGGTCACACAAGTCATGTAGATGGAAAAACACTCTTTAGTCAGTAGACTATGTAAAATCAGTGTTGAAGGGAGCTTCTGCTTGGATGAGTGTGTTTGTTCTCTACCTGCATACATCAAACTGAGAACAACATCATTACTCACAATCTGAAATGTCATTCATCTACACACACAGATACACTCAGTTAGCTACATATGGGTGTGTGAAGGTCAACTTTTCCCCCCTTTTTCCTTCAAATGCAGAAAATTCCAGTACTTCCTATTTCCATGTTAGGATTGTGTGTGTGTGTGTGTGTGTGTGTGTGTGTGTGTGTGTGTGTGTGTGTGTGTGTGTGTGTGTGTGTGTGTGTGTGTGTGTGTGTGTGTGTCCATGCCTAATCCATGGTGTCAAGCAGATACAGTACGTGGGCTAGTATCGGTTAGGCTTTGTCCAATGGATGGAAGATTGTGGGTTTAGCTAAACAATATGCAGAAGGAACAAAATGCAGCTATTGTACAAATCGTGTCCACCCCTTTCCCATGCAAATGACATACAGCAACATGATATGATGTTATGACAAAAAAGTTTTTCTAATAATAAAATAATATTGTAAAATAACAATTTGGAATGTGCAGTACAAATGAGAAAAATATAAAATAAGCAACGTTTTATAATAATGTAAAAATAATCTTGTTAAACCTAGAACATTTTATCCTAATAAGAAGAAACTGAGCAATTATTTGTATTTGGTTGTATGGTAATTTAACTGCAAAGAAGCTCAAAATGACCAGTGTGTGTATTTCAGTTTATGACACAGAGAAGAAGGATTGTGATTTTTGATGCATATTGCCTCTTTCAGGGACTGGGACACTGGGACATTGAATTTAATTACTTTTTTTCACTTGCATTTATTCAAACTTTCAAACAATCTGAAGTCACATCATTGACAGAACAGTGCCACCATATGTGACAGCACAGACATTCCAACCAGAACAACAACACACACGACAGTCACACATGAACAGCCCCTTCATCAGTGTCAGGTAGCTCACTAATTGAGCTGTTTAAAAATTTACAGTGATAAACATATAAAGGGAGAGAGGCTGAGAGAAGGAGAAGCACAGGAGCATGAGATTAAAAATACTTGGTGGGGAGGTCACTTTAATATTCACACACACACACACACACACATTGGCTAAAGAGAGAAACTCAGTAAGAGAGAAGAGATTAAAAAAAGAAAAAAAAAAACCTTGTCTGAGTTCTTTAACCCCAAGCAGTACAATTTCCTGGAAGTGCAACAGAGTGAGGACACCCTGAACCTTCCCACAATCCTCTGTTGTTTATTTCACTCTAGAACAAACAATTTAAGGACAAGAGCCAAAAATGTGTTTGGATGTTTGTCTGTGTGTCTGTGTGTGTGTGTGTGTGTGTGTGTGTGTGTGTGTGTGTGTGTGTGTGTGTGTGTGTAATATTGTGAGTTAACAATATGAGTTGTGCCAGACCAGACAAAATACTCTTTCTGAGAGCTGCAATGTTTTTCAAAAATTCCATTGCTGTCACTAATTATTATCTATTCTAAATGACATACACGAGTGACACTCAGTTGTCGGCTTGTGCACAGAGACCTTAATTATACATTCCTAACAACAATTAGGGCCACTGTGAAGGAAAAATATTAAAATATTTGGAAAAAAGGGTTGCAGTTTCAAGAGACAAATGTCATAAGATTACAACAAGAAAGTTATGATGTGAGAAGAAAAAGGTTGTTAATCATATGAGAATACATTCATGTATACATGAGCAATGTGGGAAAAGGGATGACCTGCAGTTACAAGTTTCATCATCTATCCATTTTCTATGCTGCTTATCCCTTTCGGGGTCTATCCTGGTATACCCTGGGCCCGTCGCCAGCCGATCGCAGGGCAACATATACAGACCATTCACACTCACACTCACACCTAGGGGCAATTTTACAGTCACCAATTAACCTAATGAGCATGTTTTTGGTCTGTGGGAGGAAGCCGGAGTGCCCAGACAGAACCCACGCATGCACGGGAAGAACATGCAAGCTTCACACAGAAAGGCCTGACCCGGGAATCGAACCGGCGACCTTCTTGCTGTGAGGCACGCACACTACCTGCTGCGCCACCGTGCAGCCCCCAAGTTTCATCAATAAGAATCTAATTATCATACATTTTAGGACACTGAAATTCAATGAGCCAGTTATGTGATGTATGAACCAATTACTGGACATATTTTGAAGCATTGGCTGAAGCCCAGAGGGAACTTGGCATCCCGATTAAAGCCAGGTGGACTGATACAAATGCAGCATCACAAGCCAACATACAAAAATAGCTGAAGTATTATTGCTCACCACCTTCAGCCACTGGGAACCCCTCACCTCCAGGCAACCAAGGGTTTTGATCAAGAGGCTAAGACCAGGATGGAGCACCCTGTGTGGGCTGGCAGAGCAGACATCTGGCCTCTCTGCTGGAGGTTGCATGGATGAGGCATCCATCCACCTCCAGGACCCAGCTGGGTAAAATCACATTGAACACTAGGAGAGCCAGCCAAGCCAACATGTGAGTCACACACACACATATACACGCACACACGCACACACACGCACACACACACACACACACACACACACACACACACACACACACACACACCGATGTGCTGCAGGCCAACACAACCTGACATTCAACTTAGTTCCAATAAAGAAAGAATTTAAAGGTCATTTATTCTTTTTAAGCTAACTTTAACAGATCAAACAACTAAGTTTGACCCTTTAGCCTATCAGTGCTAAAAGGTCCTTAACTTTTGCTAAGGATTAAAAGTTTGAATTACTAAATTGAAGGTTTACTGTCAGGAACTGTACTGTTGTTTCAACCAGAGAAACCTTGCCTCATGGGTGGTACTTTACAAAGGAACTACTGGGGCCAGGCAAATCTAATAAACAAGTGCCACTGGAATCAAAATCGTACCAAGGGACAGATTTTTATGTTTATCAATATTGAAAACAAAGTGATTAGTAACCTCACAAAATTAGAAGCAAAACTACATTTTCCATCTTTACCATGGTTACTTGCTTTAGCAGAAACAGATAACAATGAAATATCAGCAGACTGAAAACTGCAGCGCCTGTCTCCAAAGTCTCCTTGTAATGACATCCATACAGAAATCTTTCGGTTGAATTCAGTTTTATTTATATAGCACCAAATCATAGCAGAAGTTGTCTCATGACACTTTGCATCCAAACAGAGTCTTGCCACAAACAACAGCAGCTGTGTTGTTTCCTAGTGTGAAAATGATGTCTGAACTGCACTAATTTGCCAAAACTTCATTGTTGACACAAACAAAAGCATGCTTAACATCAGGATTTTTCCCAGTGAGTTCCATCAGCTTTCTCATTTGTATACATGACTCAGTTTGGTGTTTTCCTGATCTCAGGGGAAAAAACAAAACAAAACAAAACAAAACAAAACAAAACAAAACAAAACAAAAAAAGAATTTCAGTTTTGTTTTGTTTTTGTTTTTTTTGCATAAGTTGTTTTTCCAGATATGAATCTGTTCATGTACATTTCCAAACATTGACCTGCAGAATGATTAAAGCTTGAAACTATTTTGTGCTGTGTAAGATACAACATTAGGACCAGAGAAAGGTAACAGAGAGAGAGGGGGAGGAATAAAAACAGCAAGCAGAGAGTGATGGGAGGAAGGAGCAGTTGTTGCAGACAGTGAGGGAGAGAGAGAGGCTTGTTGTCTGGAAGTAAACAAGACACACACCGGTAATTGAGCAACCGTTGCTGTGGCTACACTGATGCTGAATATCCACCCATACCCAACCCCAGACACAAGAACAGACATACACAACAGCAGCAATCAGGTTTAATCCTGTGCTTTGACAGAAGGTGGAAGAAGTCGAAACAACTTCGTGGCATACAACTCTAGTACTGACAGCAGCCTTCAAATGAGCTTTTCCTACAGAACCTGACTGATTCAGTTTGTCTTACCATTGTGTTACTGAGACAGGTGCAGTAGACCCTGTGGTTTGTCTTTATTTGTCTGATTGTGAGCAGGATATCTCAAAAACACATTTCAATACGTTGGCAGAAAGTTAGCTTGGTTAGCTCAATTTGGATATACATGCTATTTTAAAAAAATAGCATATATATCCAGCCTCCAATGCAGATGTGCATTTCACATTTCTAAATATTCCCTATAATTAAATAACAAAGATAAAAAATGTGTTTGTGTATGCTGCAGGGCGTCAAGCTTCTTGAATAGGATAAAAGAAACTGCTGTGTTTACCTTTGAACAACAAAACCGGTGACGAGTGTCAGAGTGTTGGCGCTGAAATAGGACGGCATAGAAAGTCATGAAAATGTCAACGGCAAACAA
The DNA here is from genome assembly GCF_039877785.1 of Chaetodon trifascialis. Classification (NCBI taxonomy): domain Eukaryota; kingdom Metazoa; phylum Chordata; class Actinopteri; order Chaetodontiformes; family Chaetodontidae; genus Chaetodon; species Chaetodon trifascialis. The sequence continues at coordinate 32,196,240 of NC_092058.1, read as the reverse complement.
AACGACGAGGGGGCAGGGGACAACTGAGCCCACCACAGACACAGTGACAGCAGGATATGGCAGCAGTGTTGTGTGTGTGTGTGTGTGTGTGTGTGTGTGTGTGTGTGTGTGTGTGTGTGTGTGTGTGTCCAGGAGGCCTTAAACACTTCTTCCCTGATTTTCAAGTTAAATAAAGATTGTTGTGCGCCAAGCCTATTGTCCATAACTAACCCCCACTGCCCAAAAAAAACCCTGCCTCACCCTCATGCCCCACCCCCCAAACACACACACAGACAAAGACTTCAATCCCACGCATCTTTGTCTCCAGAAACAGGAGGTGTGGTCGTTTTTCTACAGTTAATGAATTGGCGGGGCCACAAGGGCCAAGCGCAGGCATGGGTCATTCATTCATTTAGCCCTTTAAGCCTCCTTAGCCCACTTCGCCCTTACACACACACACACACACACACACACACACAGATTATACGCATCATAGCACAGAGATACATTAATATGAGTGCTGGTGAAGTGAAATCACAAATTTTACTCACATGAAAAATACATGTCTTTTTGAAACTCTTTCTTAATGTTCACAAACACACATCCAGACACCCACACAAACACACACACATACACACAGCCCTATAGTCCTGGCATCTGGTGACACAATAGCTTCTGGTAGCAGCTGGTCAGCAGTAGCCATAGGAGTCACATACACACAAATTGACACGCATGCAAAGATGCAACATGTACAAGCCCCTGCATGTCTAATGATGTGCCAAGATGGCAGAAGAACAAGAGAAGACAACTTGACTGGCCATCTGTGGCATGGAGGCCATGTGGAACATCTGTGTCAGTCAATAACACACTCACTCACACACACACATGCATGCATTTCACGAGTTGAAATTAGGACTGGGCAATATGGCAATAAGTAAGATCACAATAATTGTGCCATACTATTCAACATCAGTAGTTATCAGGACGTATAATATGATAATGCTGCCAGTCTGAAGAGTATCCTGATAATGACGGAAGCCTGAAGAAACCACAAGGCTCATTAGTTATTAACATGTGTGATCTATCTAAACAGAGTAAGGATTTCCAAAGCTTATCATCGAGATGAATGTGACTTTTGTCCATAACAAGCAATCCTCTGTAAAACAAATGCACAGAAATGCCTGAAAATAAAATGCTAATCATATTTCCTCTGGCAGATAGTTGCACTAGGATTCTGGTAAGACTTTATGTAAAAGTAATTTTCATTTCCTCACAATCAGTAATCTCACTTAAAAACTCAGCCGAGATATCTGTAAGTGTGCTGTGGCTTGTAAAGACATCAGTATTCATAAATAAAATCTGACCGATTTTATTCCCTCTATTTTATTCTCTATAAAATCTGACCGATTTTATTCTTAGTCTCTATGGAGACACAGTCTCCATAGAGACTGTGTCTGCCCCCCGACCACGTAAACTAAGTAAATCAAAAGTACAGAGAAGAGGAGTTAAACATAAAAATCTAATTAAAATTAAAACAACCTCTGCAATAGTACAACAAGATAGGAGAATTAAATGTGGACTCCTTAACATCAGATCTCTGTCCTCTAAAGCTGTTCTAGTAAATGAGTTAATATCAGACCATAATATTGATTTATGGGGCTGCACGGTGGCGCAGCAGGTAGTAAACCGCTGCTTAAAAAGCCTACTCTTGATCCAGGGGTTTTAGCCAACTATAGACCGATATCCAACCTTCCCTTTCTCTCAAAAACTCTTGAGAAAGCAGTTGCCAATCAGCTGTGCGACTTTCTAAACAATAATAGTTTATTTGAGGATTTCCAGTCAGGATTTAGAGTACATCATAGCACAGAGACAGAACTGGTTAAAGTTACAAATGACCTTCTAATTGCATCTGATAAAGGATTTGTCTCTGTACTAGTCTTATTGGATCTTAGTGCTGCATTTGACACCACTGACCATGGCATCCTATTGCAGACACTGGAAAACTTCATTGGCATTAAGGGAACTGTGCTAAGCTGGTTTAAATCCTACTTGTCAGATCGCTCTCAGTTTGTACGCGTTAATGACGACTCCTCTGTGCTCACTAAAGTCAGCTATGGAGTTCCGCAGGGTTCTGTGCTTGGACCAATTCTATTCACCTTATATATGCTTTCTTTAGGTAAGATTATCAGGAAGCACTCAATAAATTTTCATTGCTATGCAGATGATACCCAGCTATATTTTTCAGTGAAGCCGGAAGAAACCAGTCAGTTAACTAGACTACAAGCATGTCTTCATGACATAAAGACCTGGATGACCTGCAATTTTCTGATGCTAAACTCGGACAAAACTGAAGTTATAGTAGTAGGCCCTAAACATCCTAGAAAGTCCCTTTCTGATGACATAGCAGCTATGGATGGCATTGCGCTGGCCTCCAGCACCACTGTAAAGAATCTGGGAGTCATCTTTGACCAAGACATGTCCTTTCACTCCCATGTAAAACAAATTTCAAGGACTGCCTTTTTTCACCTACGTAATATCGCAAAAATCAGGCATATTTTGTCTCAAAATGATGCATTCGTAACTTCCAGGCTGGATTATTGCAATTCTTTACTATCAGGCCGCCCAAATTCGTTGCTGAATATTCTCCAGTTGCTCCAGAACGCTGCAGCACGTGTTCTGACAAAAACCAGGAAGAGAGATCATATTTCTCCAATACTAGCCACTCTGCACTGGCTCCCTGTAAAGTTTAGAATAGAGTTTAAAATTCTCATCCTTACTTACAAAGCCATAAATGGCCAGGCACCTTCTTATCTTAAAGAGCTCATAGTACCTTATTGATATTTATGTTTTGTTATTAACAAAACATAAATATCGCACCAATCATAACATTAGCATTAGCAACTCATGAGGAGAGGAGATACTGTAGCTTAGTATTCACGATGAGACGAACAAAGACACCGGCAAGGATTCAGGACAATCTGACAACAGGTAGCAGAGAGCTCTCCTTTTATTCTGTGCCTAATCAGGATCATGTGTGCGTCAGGTGAACACCTGAGCAGGCAGAGCTGACTGGGTGTAGGTAACCACCCAGCTAAACAGACAGAGGGAGAACAAACAGGCAACAATAACAAGAAGGAAAGAAAAGGAGACACTGGGAGAAAAACAGCTCCGCAGCATCGTGACAAATACAAAAGCAGTGGACAGAACAAACACCATGGTGGATTTGCTGTTCAAAAAGCCTTAGCAATGGTGCAGCAAAAATGTGGGTGGTCCCACTGGGAAATAAAATGGGTTCATTCACTGGAGAGCATGTGTTTAGTCACTTTTATTATAATTTACTGAGTTGATTATGAGATACAAAATGATCAGATTCTGATATTACTGATATATGTGTATATATGTAAATGTAGAGGATGCATCCTCTGGGGAACAAGAATGTGCTCAGTAAATTTCCTAATCCATTTCATACTGATATTCACAAGTTAGTGTGATGGTGGCACTATATTTGAGGACAGGGGCTCAAAAACATCATTAATGATCCTCTGGAGACCAAGAGTATGAGGATCAATGAGTGAGGACACACAAGAGCAACCTTCCAGAAAGTCTTTAACCACCAGAAAGGAAGGCAGACAGACAGACAGGCAGGCAGGCAGGCAGGCAGACAGACAGACAGACAGAAGACAGACAGACAGACAGACAGGCAGGCAGGCAGGCAGGCAGGCAGGCAGGCAGGCAGGCAGGCAGACAGATAGATAGATAGATAGATAGATAGATAGATAGATAGATAGATAGATAGATAGATAGATAGATAGATAGATAGATAGATAGATAGATAGATAGATAATCAATAAACACAGATGCAAATAATGAATAAATGAAATGAATTCATTCTGTCAGTGGGTTCTTATGCCTCTGAGCAGAACACAGTAGAAATACAGAGTGTAGGTCATTATTCATGTGCAGGTGTCTGTTAAACAGAGAACAGGCTAGAAAACACTGCTATTCCGGCAGTGACAACTGCGAGTGTGTGTGTTATTATGGTTTTTGCCCGTTGCTTGAACACTTTTTGCAAAACTTGGCTCACTGTGTCAAAACTCTACACACAAGCAAACAAAGACACAACACTGGGAAATAAAGAATTCACATCTATGTGAATGCTTGTTGTTAAAGGAGCATTAGCCAACTATTGCTTAGCTGAGGCCTATTTGTGGCTGATTGGTGTTCAGTTTTGTCAGTAAGTATTTTCAGGTGTGTGTCTGAGTATTTCCAATTACCCAGTGTGTTTTGTATTTTGAATGGATGTGTTTTCCCAATGGTACTGAGATCTCATTTATGAACAAAATGTCTTGTATGTATGAAATAGTGTGCAGTGTGCAGGAGCAAGTGTGTTGCATAAAGCAGCACGTTTGTTTAGGGTATGGTTACACTGTGTTTAAGGTAAAGTCACAAAAACTTCAAGTTTTGTTACATTGGTCTAAGCATGTGTCAATAGTGTTCAAGCAATGGGCAAAAACTGTAAATTTGCACAGTGCACATGTGTGAAGACAAATTCATCAAATGTTGCTACAGCTGTTAAAGCTGACAGCTCACTGATCCAGTAATCAACTACTGCCGTCATCAGAAACAGTTTGGGGCATTCCCTTTGAATTGATCATATCCACTCATTAATGGAATGGGATGGCTTCTCTAAATTCAGAACAGTTGTGAAGTTTGAAGTTTTGTGAGTGTTGAGATAAAATCAGATTAGCAGACAAATGCAGCATTGTCTGAAGATAAAAGATCAGGAAGAGGAAGATGATGGTGTGAGAAAGAAAAAAGAAGAGGCAGAGACAGGCAAGATAAAAGAAACAGAAGACGGTAAGACACAGACACTGGGACTATCAGTGATGCTGGAGCGTGTGTGTGTGTGCGTGCGTGCGTGCGTGCGTGCGTGCGTGCGTGCGTGCGCGCGCGTGCGTGCGTGTCTAGGTGGTTGGGTGACCTATATGTCTCACTGCAGAGTCCAGGAGACCCCTGGGCTTTGGTTATATTTGGTAATCCCACATGTCAACTCAACCAGTGAGGAAACACACACACACGCACACGCAAACAGACATACAAACACCAGAGGTCAGAGACAGGATCTTGTAAGTGCTCTGGTATAGTGCTCCGAGTTTGAATACACCTGATTAAGTTAATCCTCCTCGAGTCTGAACTGCAGGTCAGTCCAATCCAAAATGTTTTGTTGAGCATGTTATGTATTATTGGACATACAGCTATTCCCAGGTCATTCAGCCAGTCATTACACAACTGACAATTATCTACCTCAAAAAAGACAAATGGCAATTCCAACAATTTTCTTTTCAAAATGATAACTTTGAACAGACCTTACCAAACTCCATTTGTTCTGCAGAGTCCATCTTGATCTTTAGAAAAAACTAAAGACCAAGCTCTCTACTGAACACCTTCTTTCTTAAAAAAACAAAACAAAACAAAAAACCCTTCTTCTACTACTACTACTACTACTACTACTAGTGCCATAACACTACTAAGTTGTGTTATGGCACTTACTGTTGTTGTTCTCTCCCATCTAGACCCTTGCTTGTGATGTATGAAATTCTCATATGTGTGTCGCTTTGGATAAGAGCGTCTGCCAAATGACAAATTGTAATTGTTGTAACTGTAACAGAAAACAGTAGATTTCACCTTAACTATTCAGCAACTATTCTATTGTATCCACCATTCCTTATAGTTCATTGATGAGTCAAAGAAGCATTTTGTAATTTATTCAGAAATAAATTCCAAAATGCTTCTTAGACCCATAAAAACACTTTGCAAGGAGGAAAGGTGGAGAGGAGGAGAGAGGATTTCTGTTTAATGACTTATCACAGCTAAGCCATAGTCACTTATCAAAGAAACACTTTTCCAGTTGTAAGCCATTCTTGAAGTTGTTTGGGTTGTCTCGATATGTAACTTTAAGAAACACCTGCCGGCCGCAGAATAAGCACTGGCGGGAATATTATACAGACATTATATTGATTTTCCTTGAGGGTTCAATATACAGCATCAGCATTGCTCAACTCTGATTTAGAGCATATGAGGTGGTTTTGCCACAAAATGTTCTTTCTGCACACATGAATGGACTGTGGTCACCAGAAGACAGCACATATAATCTGACTGAGTGCTGCACAATGCAGAATTACATTACATGTGTTACTCTGAATGGCATGAGGTGAAGGATCAGTCTATTAGGGCTGACCTCACACGCTGTTAACCTGTCAACACTGGGCCATGGCTCTTTGTGTGTGTGTGTGTGTGTGTGTGTGTGTGTGTGTGTGTGTGTGTGTGTGTGTGTGTGTGTGTGTGTTGAAGGTCACAAGCTGAAGTGACTGTGTGTGTTTAATGCCCTTGATTCCTCTCCAATCCCTACCCTATCTGCCATGCTCCACTGACTTCAGATTACTGGACACAGAGTAACTGCTCACAACACTGTAGGCACACACACGCACACACACACACACACACACACACACACACACACACACACACACACACACAATCAAGTTTGCAACAGATTAAGTTGTTCTTTACATTAAAGGTGTAGTCAGGTGTGAACTGTATGCATCCATCTGTGTGCAACAGAAAGTCAGCAGCAGGACAAACTGCATTCAGAGACAGGCAACATAATTTGTTCAGTGAGTTTTATCTCAGAATTTCTTCAGAGCTCTGACTGGCTCAATGACTCCAACAACAACTTTTCTAATGAGCTGAAGTAACAATATAAGGATTTATTCACTCAAGTGCAATATCAGTGGTTACTGAACTGCAATATCAATATTCAATGTGTGAAACTGTGTGAGCTCTTTAATTGCCTTGCTTTGCCTATTATATTGTTTATTTATTTATCATATCTTGCTTTTTTTGTTACTGATGCTATTTACTACTGCACAATCCCCATTGCTGCCATAACACTGCAAAATACCCAGCTGTGGGATTAACGAAAGATTATTTTATCTTAATGTAACACGTTAATGTTTGTCTTTCATTCATCCATTCGCAGTTACACACCAAGGCCAGAGCAGTGCTGAAGACAGGACATGTTTTAAAAAGAACAAATTTCATTCTAAACTAAAAGATACAGGCAGGTTGTTAGTAAGGACGGTGCTTCAGTGCTCCTTGTCTTGAAGGGACAAAACGCATTCCTCCAAAACATTTTGCATCAATTATCTGAAAATTGAAATTCCTAATAATTGATCTTCATATTGGTCCTATAGGTCACAATCACTGTATCAGTGTATATTGGTTTGTTAATGAAAAGTACTGCACAGTGTTGTATGTGAAAACTGGTGACTAGCTGGACCAGTGTGTATACTATACCCACTCGTTTTTGTTTAGAGAGCACTAAACTATTTATCTTTAACCCAATCCTTCACTGTTATGTCGATGAACTTTAGCATGGTTTATCACAATACCGTGATAAACCATGCCCTTATAAGCAACTACAATCACACATCAATCAGTGTGTCTGTGTCTTCATACTTGCTTCTGCTCCAGCTCATCTCGTATGTATTCCTGTCAATCTGTGTATTCTAATGTCCCAATCATCATTCGACCAAAGAAAATTCTGGATGCCCATTTTCCTCAGGACTATGACCTTTGAGGTGATTGGCCCTCCACCCTGACTAGGATATGGCCCTGTCCAATTAAATTAGTGAATAGCCTGGGCTGGCTAAACTAAGCGCATTGAGATAACGAGGGCCAGGGGATAATTGGTGGGCGAGGACCATAGAAACAGACGGGTGACCTCTGGACAACTCATGGGTTTTCATCTCTCATCTCTTCCTACATTCATCTTCCACTCTCTCTCTTTTCTTCCATCTCTGTTGCTTTATTCTGCCATTCATTTGTCACTTTACATTTTTCAGCCTGTCTCTATATGTTGTCAGAGTAAATAGGTTTTGGAATCTGGAATGTGCACTTACATGGCTGCATACATTTAACATGTTGAACAAAATATGTGGGAGAAAAGTATGTCCATGTTACGGCTGTTTTCATCTCTCACCAGCCAGGCTCCATTAATGTCAGTTGTCTGGGAGACTGAGATGGGACTGCCGCAGGGGGAACAGTTAGACTCAGTATACCATTAAGTATTGCCCAACAAACGCACTTCAAACAGAAAAACTGGCTCTCTGAATGCTTGCTGGGAAACCATAGAGACGACTCACCAGTCAGCTCTGACTCACCCTGATGATCAGTCTGGCAAGAACAGATGATGATGCATTTTAAATTTAAGGTGACCAATCCCTTTAAGACCAGCTTCACCTTGAAAATCAGCCTGGAGCAGCATTACAGGATGTGACTGCACTCTCACAAAACAACATTTTAAGAGCTCTGGGATCCTTTTAAGAATCAACCCTGAATTCATCATTCTTTAAATCATCAATGGATGGAAAAGGGTAATATAAAGTGCGTAAAGGAATCACTGAGAATTATCACCAAATTCTGTAGGTCAATGAAGATTTTTAGCTTCTGTGTAACCCCCTTCCCCCACCTTTTTTTTTTTTTTTTTTTTTTTTGAGTTTTATTGTGGCATCGCTTGAGAACATTTGTCACACACAAACAAAATTCTTTATATTGTTTTCATATATGTAGAAGTAATCTCACACAAAAAACAACTTTGTTGTGTAAAATTTGTGCACTATTCTTTTCCTTCTAAAGAGTGAACTAATTCTGAAATTAAACTCTGCAGAGTCTTTTCATTGTTCCTTTGATTATCTAATTTTGAGAAGTTTCTTATTAAACCATCATGAAAATTCTACCTCTGTGTGGAAGGATGTATGTGCATGTGTGGTGTAAGTTAACATAGAAATCTGAAATGTCTAATGTCTCCTTACCTGCTATGGGCAACTGATAGATATCATCTTCAGTTTTGTTACATTGAAGGCCAGGCCATACTCTCAAAGCTTCTAACTGACAGAAAACTGCTCAGTTGTAACAGCAGTTAAAGTATTTACTAGTTGGTTACGCAGAGAGAAACATGGAAAAGTTGATGCAGAAGAAATAACCACGAGAAACAGGTAGTGATCATGTTTTTCCATTTAGCAGGAAAGGAGGAGATAAAAATAAAATCAAGAGGGACATGAGGATTACCGATTTGAGCATGTAACCCAGAATGCATTCACACAGATCGCCATGACAGCTCCCTGCCGGAGGGCAGAATGACCGTCTGTCACTCACAGCACTGATACACTCCCTGTGCACATATGAATACATAATGAAGATACATCAACACAACACACACACACACACACACACACACACACACACACACTGCAGTCCCTTGTGACTGACAACATATCACCACTGATAGACCAGGCGAACAGATTAGTCATCAGATTAGTTGCTGAGTGAATGAACCAACCTCGCTCCAAATTAGCTCAATGGCCTCTTTACTGTGTATGAGGCACTTCGGTAATTATGCACAAGGCTTAAACTGGGATTAAGACCTTAATTAATCATAGAATCATTGTCTGGCCTCCATGTTGAACTTGGTGATTATGGTTATATGGAGAACACCATGGTCTTGGTTCAGATGTGTTCAGTAGCAATAAGTCCTCAGACTGTCCCATATTTACGTTTATTGGTAGGTAATGACCAAGTGGCTGTAATAATTTAGACAGGAAGTCAAGTGACGTAGTATGAAGAGCAACAAAGTGCACGTATAGAGGAAGTCACAGCCAAACGAGCTCTGGGCCAAAAGTCAACGTTGACTAATTTTAATTTACTTAACTAGTAATAGTCACTGGATGTAACTGCAGTTCTATAAGTCCATGTGCCTGTTGCTGGTACTCTCCAACAGTCAACAAGTTATTTTGGGGGCCATTGACAAAAAGCCTATTATGTTGTGTATTATACTTTAACTCAAATTTTTGCCGCATTGCCAGATAGACATCTAAGAATAAGATGGGACATTTTCTCCAGTTAACTATGTTCAAATGAATGAAGCAAAATTTCGTCCAAATCAAGCTGTATTTAAGTATATTTTTGGTTACCATTTTCAGCATTGTGCCAAATAACTGACACTACATGTTTGAGGTGTCGTGTTGGTTTATCATCTGCTTTTCCTAAAAAGGGTTAGGTTAATACCCCTTTTGTTTCCAAGGTTTTTCTACTTTTCAAAGTAAGTTCTAATGGAGTGTCATGGGTTTTTGATAAATTAACAAAATGAATACCCTGGTTCCAGACCTCTGTATTGTCCAACAGAGTTGGCACACCTCTAGCTGATTAGAGATTCTGGGCTTGTGGTCACTGGTGGCTGTTTCCCCCAGTTGGAGAAACAAGCTATGAGCTATGTAGGCAGGGTAAAGAACGTCATCTTCCTTTGCCAGAGACAGAATAATAGCTTAAGTCATTTAAAAAAACTATAGAAAAACAGGCATAAAATCACACTGTGTTTCTTGGATTGCCATAAAAAAACTTTGATGGTTCCAGATAACCACTGTCACAGCTTCCATGTCAACTGAAAATGACACTGGCGAGATTCTATGATTTGTTAAAGCAAAACAAAACAAATTAAACCTTGCAAATAGAGTTACAAAGTGGGAGAAACTTCTTCAGGCAACTGTGGGTCTGGAAGGAAACGTCCCAGTCATTTTTCCATAAATAAAGTTGTGTGAGTCACAATTGGAGCTCTTATACAGATTAATTTATTATTAATTTATAGCTGCATCTGAAAATATCTGCTTTTTTGATAAAAACTCAAAGATACAAGCTTGTTTTGTGGGGAGACATTAACTACAATCCCCAAAGTGCATTTTGGCAAGAAACATCCAATCACCAAACTTATAATTCTGTTCCATGCGCAAGGGCGAAATCGTCAGTCAGACATTGAGCAATCAAGTGAGTAGGAGGTGGTAGGTTTATCTTGGATTTAGAGCTACTTAGAATAAAAATGTTGTGACAGCTCTGGTGGCGCTCAGGATTCAGTTATAAGGGCTACTCTGTTACAAACAATTCCCCTGTATAAACCTCTCCATTCAGACATTTATCTAACATGTTTCAGACCTGCCTGAGTCACAATTGCTGTATTTTCATGGACATATCAGTAGATTATTTAATAGATGCAATACTAGAGAAAAGAAATAGAAGCAAAACACATGGAAGTTTGCAATGTGTGAGCTGTGTGCTCACCTCTGCTGACTAAAGCCAGCTGAGGCTTTTATGCTGTTTACAGGTTTCATTATGGACAAATCTCTGTGCTGAAAGGTGGAGTAAAGCACTGGAGACGACAACACTCACTGTAAAAATAACTTAACTGATCTTGTAATAGCTACATCAATGGCCGGTACTGTGCATCTTGTTATGTGCAGCAGTACTCTCTACCTTCTTCTGACACTCCATGATAAGTTCTGCTCTGATACCAGACCAGAAATATGCAGAGCTCAGCTCAACACATTCAGGGTTTAAACAGCGATGGCCTGCAGGAAGCACCGTGTTCACAGCTGCTGTGTTCACTGTTCCTGTTGACATGAACTCAAACAAGACACATGAGGTTTTCTGTGAATGAAACACATCCAATGGATTTTTGGAGTTTTCGAGGTTTGACTGAATGTTGAGGAGAACAAATCAGCATTCTTTAAGCTTTTTGGGGATCTGATGTCAACTTTCCACGTTATTAGGGGGATGTGACTCCCCATCCCCCTCAGTGATTGCATGGATGCATGCCACTAATGGTGGGTGGAATTTAAAGATTGTGCTGCTGAAAAAACAGATCTTACAGTCTGTGGATTAAATCCACTCACATTTAACTTTGGGGTCCACTTTGGTTGAACTATGGTGCTGCATTTTGTTAACAACTGCATTTGCTATTGTTCTGATTTGCACCCCTGACGTCATTCTTCTCCATGGCAACAGAAGGCTAATTGTTATTGGAGTATTTAGAGCCATGTCAAAATGACAGAAAAAACAGGGCTCCAGTCACATAGTCTTTTTAGCTTAGGATGGTTCTTGAGTGTAGGAGTGGCAGCCATGATGAGAGCTGGTCAAATTCTCTAAATTCTAAGGGAAGTTGCTTCAGTGCATCCTTTTTGATCTCCTTTATCACAGGGTACACTGAACCATGCATTGCAAAAGGAAAGGATATAATTCTGTACCACAATTCCTTGCAGCAGCAACATTTAAAGTGGTAGCCATTGCATAATCATGTCGCCTATTGTCAGTGGTCAGATTCTCTTAGCGCTGCAGTTCTCTTTTCCAAAGTCCTTCTCCTTCATATCTTTTCTTAACCCCATGACATTTTCCATCAAGGTCAAGGAAAATGCTTTGGAAAAGACATAGGACAAATGTTTTGACTATTCAACCACAGCCCATGATTTCTCAAAAACACAGTTACACTAATTGAAACTAAGGTAAAACCAGGGGTTAAAGTGGGCCGGAGCCCACCGGAGCTGAGCTCTGCCACCTCAGAGCTCAGCTCCGGCTCCGGCCCCCCCCAATTAGCCGAGCTCCGCCTCCTTAGTCAAATAAATAAATGATTCAATTCAAACTGGCAGTAGCGCCGCAGACTACAGATAATTTTCACATGCACAGTCTGCAAGGCTCTCTCATCACCGAGATGCTCAGCAAATCAGAGCGCAACATCACCCTCTGCTGGCCCCGCCTTCTTTAACACACAGCATCTACTGTGTCAGTGTTATTGTTTGAATGAGAGCATGTCCGCGGGAGCTTGAAACGGCTTTTAAGCCAAAGTAAGTGTATTAAGTTAAATTTACATTGATGGAGAAGTTCTGTAATATTCAACAATTCAAACAGGCCAATAAGAAGAATTTAAATTTAAAAATGGCTAGCTGCTTTAGATTATATGCCTTGTGTAATGGCAAAATGTTAACGGTTATCCCGGTTGACTTAAAGGCAGAAGCTGTCTAGGCTACCTATGGCTGTTACTGGCAAGACTGTTATGTTTATGAATATTTATTTAGCCGTTGGAAAATGTAATATCTGATCATTTCGTTGTTAAAGATGGAGGATGAAGAAAAGAGATGGCACAAACGAAGAAGAATCACTGATTATTTTCAGAGGTAAGGATTTGAAAAAGATAGATCATCCAGTGAGAAGTCCATGGAGTCAAAATATTGTTTAAGTAGAATAATGGTTTTATTTGATTAAAAATGTTAGCAATTACTTTAGACCAGTGTTTCCCAAACTTTTCACAGCCCGTACCCCTTCAGACATTTGACCTTTAGCCACGCACCCCCTACTCTCACGCACTTATAGCAGCTAGAAAAAGAAATGTGTCTGTAAGCCTGCTGCCACCTGCGCCTTTTTGACGAGATACTCTCTCTACCTGAGGCTGTCGCCGCATGCTTTCCCACATCAGGAGGCTCTGCATCCGA